>NC_072431.2:71787500-72072500 GCF_028878055.3 Symphalangus syndactylus
CCTTCTATCCTCATAGGATAGTTTAACAATGATGGCTAATCACAGACTATTCTAGAGAGCAACAATTAGCAAGCTGGTGTTCATTAACAATAAGCAAAGTGATAGACTGCATAGTAGTGTGGGTAGATGACTAATTGGATAGATGGATGGATAGGTGGATGGATGGATGGATGGATAATGGGTAAGTGGGTGGATGGATGAATAGATATGTGGATGGATGGATGAGTGGACAAATGGATGGTGGGTGAGTGGATGGATGAGTGGATGGATGGATGGATGAATGGATGGATGGACAGACAGATAAAAATCTCTATCCAATATGTCATGCTTCACCATTTGGAAAAGGTAAAATGGGGTCATATTAGAATGAATCTAAATCCTCTCAACTTACCCAAGAAGAAAACTAACGCTTATCCAAGGATCCTCCCGTTATTTCTGGTATCCCACAAACACCCTGGCTCCACATGGATTCCACCATTGTAATCCCCCTCAAGGGAGCATTGCAGCTGCCCCTGTAACAGTCCCTGTGTGGGAAACTCATGCAAGAGCCAAGGGTGTTTCCTTGGGGGTGATCCCAACATTGCCATTCCTCAGCCTGCCCAGGGAGTGCTGGATGCCCTCAGAGATTCCTCCCCAACTTCACATTACTCGTCAGCCCTGCTAGTGATCAGAGGCCAGTACATTCTCTAGAATCTTGCTGCTGAAGGGCTGGCCCATGGACCCAGAGTATCAACATCACCTGGAAGCTTGGTAGAAATGCCCAGGTCCACGAGAATCTTATTTAATGGGTGTGGGGTGCAGCGGAGGCATTGGAGTTTATTTTATTTTATTTTTGAAACAACGTCTCATGGTGCAATCATGGCTCACTGCCTCCTCAACCTCCTGGGCTCAAGGGATCCTCCTGCCTCAGTCTCCCCGGTAGCTGGGACTACAGGCACATGCCAGCACAGCTGGCTAATTTTCTTATCTTTTGTAGAGATGGGGATCTCTCTATGTTGCCCAGCAGGCCTCAGACTCTGGGCTCAAGTAATCCTCCTGACTTTGCCTCCGAAAGTGCTGCAATTACAAGGGTAAGCCACTGCATCTGGCCAACATCAAGACTTCCTCAATCTCCCCAAGTGTTTCTAATGCATAGCTGAGCTTAAAACCACTATCTCCACTGCTTCTCAAACTTTAATGCGCTGAGGTATCACTTAGAGAACTGGTTAAAATACAGATTCTGATTTTGTTCGGTCAATGGTGGGGCCTGGAAATCTGCATTGCTGCAAACTACAGGGCGGTGCTCCTTATCCAACTATGCTTTGCACAACAAGAATGTGCAGGAGTTCTCTCAGCCCTGTTCTTGGACCCCCACCCAAGAGCCTCAACCCAGTCAAAGGGACAGACCTAGAAATACCCATCACACTGAGTTTTTCCTCCCCCTCTTCTTTTCCATCTGTTTCCCCAGTTAATACGTCTCCTGTGAAAATTAAAAATCTGGAGTATGGAAAGGGGTAGGATGGAGGGAGATTATATGTGTGTGGTCTGAAGGAACACTCCAGTGGTATGCCTCAGGGATCTGTCCTGTGTGTGACGTGGGATGTGGAAAAGTTGTCAATGTGAGCAATGTCTGAACGTCATCTCAGCCACCTACCCACATCCCTCCCAAAAAAATGTGACTATGAGAGAAAGAAAGAGAGAGAGAAGTATTATCAGAGTAAAACTAAATTAAAGGGTTAGAGCTCTACTTGCATTTACCCTTAAGATCTTAAGGAAGCTTATAGAAAATTACAAGCATGTTTAATAATCCCTAAAGAGGTCATTTTAATAAATCATTTGTTAGAAACCAGAAGTTTCAACTCAAACCCAATTTGGAATTGGCTAACGTGTTGGATTTTAGACACAAGCAAAATCAGTATGCGTTTCATAGCAACACTACTGGAACACAGAGCTGCCCGGAGCACAGAGCTGCCAAGCTCAAAAGCCATTCCTCACATCCAGTGACCCTAAAGAAGGGTTGCTGTCACCTCCATGCCCACCCCATGCCCTCAGCTGTCTCCTTTCTGGACTTGGGCAAAATCCCCTAATGCTTCTCCTACCCTCAGCTTCTCCTCAGTGCAGTCCAGTCAACCTTCCACAGGCAAAGGGCTCATCATGTCTCTGTCCTAATTTGAGCCTTCCACAGATTCTTCATGGCCCCAAAATGAACCCTAAGTTCCCCAGGCTTGACACTCAGAGTCCTGTGTGCATTGACCCCAAAGGACCATTTCCCCCCAAAGCTCCCTCCAGCCTCTGGCTGCAAGGCCAGAGCTCAAACTGGCCTCTCACAATTTCCCAAGTGTGTCCAGGGATTAATTCATTCTATTTCCTCCACCTGAAGTGCCTTGTGTCCTTCCAGCTTCTGTTCTGTTCTTTTGTGCCTGTCAGAGAGAGTAATCTTTGTTCAGGAGGAGACAGAATAAACCATGAAAAGCAGGAATCAGAGCTCAAGTGGGGTGGACTCTGCAGCACAGCACTTAGGCACTCAATAGTGCAAGTCTCTTGAACTGAGTGGATTCCAAAGGAATGCTAAGAACTTATTAATTAGACCGCCAAGCCAGTAGCAGAAGCAGCAAAGAGTAGACCTGAAGATGTACACGCTGAATTCTGCTTCCCAGAAATTGCAAGAGTGATGTTCAAATATATTTGACCACCTGTAAGGCAAAAATGCTGACCAATCAGAAGGCAGCATTGGCCTGGAGTTCTAGAGGCCCCCTGATGGGCTGAGACTTTGGTTGCCAGAGTTTGATAGGGGGTCAGTGGGATTCAAGCAATTTGCCTGCCTCTGCCTCCCAAACTGCTGGGATTAGAGGCCTGAGCCACTGCACCTGGCCCTTCCCAGTCTTCTTCACAGACCTTCCCCTGCTGGTCATCTCTTTTCTCTCTCTCTATGCTAGGAGTGTGCCTTCATTCCCATGGCTTTGAGACTGCCTGTATGTGCTCCCAACATTCAAATTTGTATCTCTAAACCCTATCTCTCCTTCTGCTACTGATTCATATTTCCAACATCCTGCCCAATGTCTTCATTTGAATGATAACAAGAAGCCTCAAATCTAACTTGGCAACAAGCAAACCATTTACTCCCATCTCCCACAAAAAGAAAGCATTGCTCCATCCTCAAGCCTTCTTTATCTCAGCAAATAGCATCATCATCGTCCAAATTCTTATGCACAGAACCTAAGCATATTCTTGATTATTTTCCTCACACCTTACATCTAATCCACAAATAAGTTCTATCCACTAAACCTCCAAAATTGATATCAAATATGACCATTTCTCCCATCTCCCTTGCTACTTTCCTCATCAAACTACCATTCTCTCTTGCCTGGACCACTGTCCTAATTGTTCTCCCTGCCTCCACTTTTTCCTCACTACAAAACATCATCCACATATCGGGCCGGGCGCGGTGGCTCACGCTTGTAATCCCAGCACTTTGGGAGGCCGAGGCGGGTGGATCACGAGGTCAGGAGATCGAGACCACGGTGAAACCCTGTCTCTACTAAAAAATACAAAAAATTAGCCGGGCGTGGTGGCGGGCGCCTGTAGTCCCAGCTACTCGGAGAGGCTGAGGCAGGAGAATGGCGTGAACCCGGGAGGCGGAGCTTGCAGTGAGCCGAGATTGCGCCACTGCACTCCAGCCTGGGCGACAGAGCAAGACTCCGTCTCAAAAAAAAAAAAAAAAAAAAAACATCATCCACATATAAACAAGGATGATCTTTCCAAATCATAACTCAGATCATACTTATGTTTCTGATGAACAGTCTTCCCATCACAGCCAAAGTCCTCAGCAAGGTCTGTAAGATCCTTAATCTACAAGGCACCTGACCACCTGCTTCACATCATCCTCGCCACTCTTTCCCTTCTTGCTCACTACTCTCCAGATATTCCAGCTTCTCTCATTCACAAAGGCCAAGCTGATTCCTCTCTCTGCATCCTTGTACCTGTCATTCTTTAGTCATCCCAGGATCCTCCCCCAGATTGTCACATAAAACTGCCTCCTTCTCATTCAGGTCTCAATCAAAATATCCCTCCTCTTTTCCTTACCACCTCAGCTAATGCTGCCTCACTAGTTCTCTTTCATGTCACCCTATTTTACCTTCTTTGTGCCACTTGATAACTACGGTTATCTCATTTTCTTATTTGTTACATGTTTATTATCTGTCTCCCACCACAGCTATCAGAATACAAACTCCTTAGGGATAGAGGACTGTGCCTTTTTTCATTTGCCACTGTCATTGACCCATAGAAGGTATTCTGTTTGCTAGATTGATGGATGGTTGGATGGAGGGATAGAGGAATAGAGGGATGGATGGATGGATGAGTGGATGGATGGATGGATGGATAAATAGATGAATGGATAGATGGATGGATGGATGAATGGATAAATTGATGGATCGATGGTTTAGTAGTTGGATGGATGATGAATGGATGGATGGATTCATGATTGGGTGGTTAGATGGATGGACAGATGAATGGATAGATGGATTGGTGATAGGGTGGTCAGATGGATGGATGAATGGATGGATGGATGGTTAAGTAGTTAGATGGATGGATGATAAATGGATGGATGGATTGTGATTGGGTGGTTAGATGGAAGGATGAATGGATGGATGATGGATGAATGAATGGGTAGGAGGGTGGGTGGGTGGATGGATGGATGATGGATGGATGGGTGGGTGAGTGGTTAGATGGATAGACGAATGATGAATGGATGGATGGATAGTTGAGTGACTAGATGCTGACCTCATAAAGGCTTCATCTTAGCCCTTTCTTTACACTTTCCCTAAACATTTTCATTCCTCCACATTCAACTATTATCTCAGGGTTGATGATCCCCAAATCTGTATCTCCCAGTCCACTTCTTTTCTGCCCATGTGGATGGATATATTCAACTGTCTTCTGGACATCTCTAATTAGATGCCTCACAGTGCATCAAGATCAAAGACTCATACTGAAACCTATTTCTCTTCTCAATTTCTTATCCAAATTAAGATTGCCATTATGTACTCAGGTGCTAAGGCCAAGATTCTTGGCACCAACCTTCACTCTTTCCTTCCAGTCATTGCCAAGACCTGTTGATTCAATCCCAGATCTAAATACATTCCTGTCCATCCACACCACCTTGCTTTGTCATCACCCCAACAACTCTCACCAGGAGCATGGTTAACAGTCCCACTGTCCTCTCCACCTCTAGGTATGTACCACAGAGGTATGTACCTCTAGGTATGCACCCCATGTGCCCAATCCCCTTCACTCTCAAGCTGCATGGTGTTTCTTCAACCCAAATCTACATGTATCAGCCCCCTGTAGAAGCCCCTTTGTGGCTCCCACTGCCCGTAAGGATGAAGTCTGAAGTCTTCAGCCTTTCATATCTGACCTCTCCATTCCCCAACTGCTTGCAGGTTCTCAAGTGTTCCACGCATTAATGTATCCAACATCTTCTGCTTTCCTACTTTGTATGCAGGATTTATTGTAGTTGTCACCCCTGCAGGGATGCCTTCCCCTTCCCCCATTTCTCACCCCAGTCTAGATTAGGGACTTCTACCTGCTTCCATTAAACTTGGTTTCTCTTTTATTGCACCCAGTGCACTGCATCTTTTTTGTCTTTGTGCATGTCTGTGAGCTCTCTGAAGGCAATGAGAGAGTCTCAAACATCTCTAAATCCTCAAGGTCGAGAACAGCACTGACACAGAAGAGGCATTCAAATGTGTGTAGATTGATGGGTTGGAAACTTGTGGGAGTATAGCATGTATTTTGGAAAACCTAATAAGGGCTCCAGGCATTTTTGAAAGGATCGAGTGATGAACTGGGTTTAACAAGATAAAATTTAATTGGAACAAATGTAAGGTTCTGCCCTTGGGTCCAAAAGGCACAGGTGTGGGAAGAGGGAGCCATGTGTGGTTGCAGTTTTTTTGTTTTTTTTTTTATTATACTTTAAGTTTTAGGGTACATGTGCACAATGTGAAGGTTAGGGGAGGGGGGAGGGATAGCATTAGGAGATATACCTAATGTTAAATGACGACTTAATGTGGTTGCAGTTTGTATGAAAAGCCTGGGGAGTTAGACTTGTCAGTAAGCTCAGCGCGGATCAGTAGTGTGATCCGACTGCCAAAACAATTAACACAATCTTAGCTTGCACTGAATGTGTAGTTTCCAGAATGAGAGAAGCGATACATGCAGTGCAGTCAGGCCATACTATAGATCTGGGTTCATTCTGAGCTTCACAGTTTAGGACTCAGACAGTAATAGGTGTTGAGGAAAAATACTAGGTGGTGAGAAGACATCAGATCCAGTCTAATGAGAAACAGGTGGAGGACCAGCTCCGCTTAGCCTTCAGAAAGTGTCTGGGTCCGTGCTAGCTATCTTCAAACGTCCAAAGATGTTTGAAAAAATAGGCTATACAGCCTATTTTAAGGAATTATTTTCTAACCAAGAAAGCTGTCCAAAAATTGGACAGGTAGAAAGTCTCTTCCAATGGTCATATTTCAAAGTATGAGAGAATTGTCTTTTGAAAAACATAGGTGATGACATCACACACACACACACACACACAATCACAATCACAATTTCCACATGCTACACACCCTGCCCCATCCCTAACTGCTCAACTCCTACCCAAACATCTGCTTAAAACCCTTCTAACACTGTACTGGACTTATTTATTTATTTATTTTTTGATACAGAGCGTCACTCTGTCACCCACCCAAGCTGGAGTACAGTGATGTGATCTCAGCTCACTGCAACCTCTGCTTGCCGAGTTCAAGCGATTCTCCTACTTCAGCCTCCTGAGTAGCTGGGACTACAGGTATGTACCACCACGCCTGGCTAATTTTTGTACTTTTAGTAGAGACACGGTTTCATCATGTTGGTCAGGCTGGTCTCGAACTCCTGACTTCAAGTCATCTGCCTGCCTCAGCCTCCCAAGGTGCTGGGATTACAGGCATGAGCCACTGTGCCCAGCCCCAAGCTTTTTTTTTTTTGAGATGGGAGTCTCATGCCAGGCACGGTGGTGCACTCCTGTTCCTGTAATCCCAGCACTTTGGAAGGCCGAGGTGGGCGGATCACCTGAGGTCAGGAGTTTGAGACCAGCCTAGCCAACATGATGAAACCCCGTCTCTACTAACAATATAAAAATTAGCTGGGCATGGTGGTGCATGCCTGTAATCCCAGCTATTTGGGAAGCTGAGGCAGGAGAATTGCTTGAACCCAGGCGGTGGAGTTTGCAGTGAGCCAAGATCATGCCATTGCACTCCAGCCTGGGCGACTAGAGTGAAACTCTGTCTCCCTAAAAAAAAAAAAAAAAAAAAAAAAAAAAAGGAGAGATGGAGTCTCACTCTGTTGAGCAGGATGGAGTGCAGTGAAGCTATTAACATCATAGCTCAGTGCAGCTTCCGACTGCTGGGTTCAAGTGATTCTCCCATCTCAGCTCCAAGTAGCTGGGACTACAGGTGTGTGCCACCAAGCTGGACTCATTTTAAAATATTTTGTAGAAATGGGGTCTTGCCATGTTGCCCAGGCTAGTCTCAAACACATGACCTCAAGGGATATTTCTGCCTTGCCTCCCAAAGTGCTGGGATTACAGGAGTGAGCCACCATGCCTGGCCCATATTGGACTTTGTAATGTGCTTCCCCATATTTGCCTCACTGGCTGACAAGCTGCTTGCTAAATGGACAGCTCTGGTTGTGCTCATCTTCTCTGCTGTGAGGACACTCTCAGGCGTGGCCTCCATTGCACCTGCCAGAACAGTTCTCAAGCCAGCCCAACCTGACCTTGACCATGGAGTCTCTGGCTCCTCCCACCCTTTCCAGACTCAGAGATAGCACCATGCCTCACTCCAGCTATGATTTACAGGGGTTCCCTGGAGGGGTCTTTGGTGACATAGCCCAGGAGTGCCAGAGAGTTTTATTAGTCCATTTTCATGCTGCTGATAAAGATGTATCTGCGACTGAGTAATTTATAAGGGAAAAGATGTTTAATGGACTCACAGTTCCGTGTGGCTGGAGAGGCGTCATAATCATGGCAGAAGGCAAAATGCACATCTTACATGGCAGCAGGCAAGAGAGAAAAATCAGAGCCAAGCAAAAGGGGAAATCCCTTATCAAACCATCAGATCTCATGAGACTTATTCGCTACCATGAGAACAGTATGGGGGAAACCGCCTCTATGATTTAATTATATATCCCACTGTGTCTCTCCCACAACATGTGGGAATTCTGGGAGCTACAATTTGAGATGAGATTTGGGTGGGGACACAGCCAAACCATATCAAGAGTTATCACCCTGCGAGGTCTACTCTGACCAAAGAGAGAAAGAAGGTGCAAAAAATCCAGCAAATGAATTTACCCCCTCACCCCTTGGTGGACCACTCTGTGCGCCATAAATTATGGTCCATATGGCCCAACCATGCAGCCCTTGAAGCTGTGGCCAGCTCCCTAATGCACCATTTTGGGAGGGGTTTTTTTGTTTTTGTTTTTTGTTTTTTGGAGACAGGGTCCCACTCTGTAGCCCAGGCTGGAATGCAGTGGTGTGATCACAGCTCACAGCAGTCTTGACTTCCTGGGTTCAAACAATCTTCCCACCTCATCCTCCTGAGTAGCTGGAACTACATGTATGTGCCACCATGCCTGGATAATTTTTAAATTTTGTAGAGACAGAGTCTTTCTATGTTTCTCAGGCTGGTCTTGAACTCCTGGCCTCAAGCAATCCTCCTGCCTCAGTCTCCTAAAATGCTGGGTTTACAGGTCTGAGCCACTTAACCCAGCCTAAAGCTTTGTATTTGCTTTTTCTCCTTCCTTTTGGCTCTCTCTCTTGCTGCTCTGGAATTGTATCCTCTCCCTTCTAAAAAAACATTAGCCTATTTTAAAAAACAACAACAACAACACCCTTCTAAGGCTCCCCAACATCCTTAGGACAAAAAAACACAAGTCTTCATGCAGCTTCTAAGGCTCTGCCCATTCTAGCATCTATCCCTCTCTATCCGCTCTCCTTGCTTCATCTGCCCCTATAGAAACCTCTCGCCAGACTCTTCTGCCTTGAGACTCTTGCCCAGGCCATGCCTCTGCCTGGAATCCTCTCTTCCCTTCCTTCTATGTGTGTGTTTTGTTTTGTTTTGTTTTGTTTTGTGTTTTTGAGATGGAGTCTCGCCCTGTGGCCCAGGCTGGAGTCTCACTCTGTGGCCAAGCGAGACTGCCCAGGAGCAATCTCGGCTCACTGCAACCTCCACCTCCTAGGTTCAAGCAATTCTCTAGCCTCAGCCTCCCGAGTAGCTGGGATTACAGGTGCCTGCCACCACACCGGGCTAATTTTTTTGACCAGCCCCTCGTTCCTCATTATACTATTTAAGTTCTGGCCTTCCACTCTCCACCTTTCAAGATGGAACATTCTCTCAGGTGTGGTCATCCCTGCATGCTGACATCTGTTGAGGAGGCCCTGTCATTGTCTCTGCTCTCAGATATGGCATGGTATCAGTTAGGATTGTGTTCCACTGCAAATAGTTGTTGTCCTGACTTACAGTGAATTGAACCCATGGTTCTCAATGTCTGGTCCCCAGACTGGCAGCATCAGCATCACCTGGGTATTTGTTAGAAGTGAACATTCTTGACCAGGCATGGTGGCTCATACCTGTAATCCTAGCACTTTGGGAGGCCAAGGTGGGAGGATCACGAGGTCAGGAGATCAAGACCATCCTGGCTAACATGGTGAAACCTTGTCTCTACTAAAAATACAAAAAATTAGCCGGGCGTGGTGGTGGGCGCCTGTAGTCCCAGCTACTCGGGAGGCTTAGGCAGGAGAATGGCGTGAACCCAGGAGGCAGAGCTTGCAGTGAGCCGAGATCACACCACTGCACTCCAGCCTGGGTGACAAAGCGAGACTCCATTTCCAAAAAAAAAAAAATACTTTGGGCCAGGTGCAGTGGCTCAGACCTGTAATCTCAGCACTTTGAGAGACTGAGGTAGGAGGCTTGCCTGAGGCCAGAAGTTCAAGACTAGCCTGAGCAACATAGCAAGACCTTGTCTCTACTAAATAAAATAAAGGTATATAAACTAAAGGCATATAAAAGTACTTTGGTCCAGGTGCAGTGGCTCACATCTGTAATCCCAGCACTTTGAGAGACTGAGGTAGGAGGATTGTTTGAGGCCAGGAGTTCAAGACCAGCCTGGGCACATAGCAAGACCCTGTCTCTACAAAATAAATAAATTAATTAAACAAGTGAAATTTTTAAAATTAGGAAACAAAGTACTTTGAAATGAAACAGTGATTATACAAATGAAAAGTCATATAAGTACCGTTATCTTCTTCCTTATAATCTAAAGGAGGAGGTCATTATTTTCTTTAATAGAACTGGGTTGTTGTTGTTGTTTTACTCAATTAAATTTCAGTCACATTTCTAGACTTACTCTATCCTTTTTCTCTTCAGATATTTCAAAGAGGTTTGAGAAACAAAATTAAGACACTAGGGAAATAAAGGACAACAGACAAGTATGTTTCACATGTAACTCAGCAGGTTATTTTAGGTCAAGTATATCCTTACCGAGTCTCTGCCTGCTTGATCTATCAGTTACTGAGAGAGGGATATTGAAGTCTCCAACTATAATAGTGGATTTGTCTACTTCTTCTTGCATTTCTCTCAGTTTTTGCCTTACATATTTTCATTGGTGATTAGATATACAAACATGTAGGATAGTTAGATCTTCTTAACTTCGAGAGAATTGCCCTCCTTATTGTAATGTAATACCTTTCTTCATCCCTAATCAGATTACTTGTTCTGAAGTTGGCTTTGTTTGAAATTAACAGAGCTACTCTAGCTTGCTTTTGACTAATATTAGCATGGTATATTTTTGTGTCTTTGCTTTTTCTTTCTTTTTTTTTCCTTTTATTTTTAGTTGGCGTGCAATAATTGTCCATAGTTATGGGATATAGAGTGATATTTCAATACATGTCTACAGTGTGTAATGATCAAATCATGGTAATTAGCATATTCATCACCTCAAACATTTAATTTTAACCTACTTGCCTCTTTATATTTAAAGTGGGTCTCCTGTAAACAACATATAATTGGGTGGGTTTTTAAAAATCTACTATGACAAACTGTATTTTAAATTTATATATTTTGACCATTCACATTTAAAGTGATTATTGATTTAACTGGATTCATATCTACCATGTTTGTAACTATTTTCTACTCATTATATTTTGTTCCTCTTTCCTTCCTCTTTTTCTGCCTTTTCTGTTTTTAATCAAGCATTTTATGTCTTAGTATATCAAGTATACTTCTTTTTAAAAACATTTTAGTGGTTGTCCTAGGGTTTCTGATTTACATTTTTAACTAATTAAGTCCGCTTCCAAGTAACACTAAACCAGTTCACATGTAGTGCAGGTACCTTAAAATCTTCCCAATTTATCCTTCTCATCCCCTATGATATTGCTGTCATTCATTTTACTTGCCTATATGCTGTAATCACCAAATACTAGGTCTCGCACTCTCGGGCAAGTTCACACTCTGCCTCCAACAAGTCATTAAAATTATTATTTAAGTTTTTCTACCAGTTGATCAATCTGTTGTCTTCAGGTTCAGGTAAACAGATCTTGGCTATGTCTCTTTGGATTTTCCTCTGTCTCCAGATGTCAAGGTGGCAGTTTGCCTGAAACCTCTATTCTCTGAGGGACCCAAGAAAAGTCACCAATTTTCAGTTTGTTTGGCTTTGCTTTTTGTGAAGGATGGGAATGATGACTTCCAAGATCTTCATGTGTCAGAGCTGAAATTGGAAGTGGTCCAGTAGATTGGTTTATATCATGGAGACTGTAGTTGTGTTTGCTGGTTTTCAAAAGCATCCAAGCCTCAGTTCAGGCATGCTTCATCCAACTAGCCAATTCTGGACTCAAAAGAGAGACAGAGTATTTTCTAGCTCACATGAAAGAGATCATTTAATCTTCCAGTCTGATCTGAGGAACCCAGATATGGTGTTACTTGCACAAAGCAAGAAGAACAGTGAAGTCCCTGCTTGGTGTTGGTTACAACCTCAATGACACTGGTGTCATTGTTTCAGGACATAACTGACATTTTTCAGTACAGACACCTCAACTCCCTACCCTAAGCAAGGACTGGACCATACAAACTCATCTCCCAGATAATCACTATTATTTATACACTTATCCGCCCAACAGCTCACCAGAATTAATCTGCTCTGTCCAAAAAAAGTTTTAAATCAAGGATTTGATTGTAATATGCACTTTAAAGACACTTAGGCAAATTGTTGGCTTAAAAAAAGAAGAAGAATCCTGATTTCTCCAGAACTCTATCCGCCTGCACTCCGTATCTGGCAGCTCCACACAATGAGAACTGATGCTTGCATTGATGACGCTCCAGCACTACAAGATCCCGGAGAGCCTTTGAATCACCCAAGAAAGATTAAATTATGTTCAGTAACACTTAGTGTTAAGTGCATTTTATACTGTATTCCACATCTACAGAATTTGATCATTCATAGCAGGCACAAGGTGACTCTCTTATTGTCCAGGTTCTGATTCATTTTAGCTCAATTTGAATTGCAACGGTTTATCAAACACCCACTGCTCATCCCAAACTAAGGCACACACTGGAAGGTATATTCCATTTATTTGTGGAGCTTACAATTTCATGCTTAAAAAAAGGGGAAACAAGCAAACAGAACAATACACATCTTATAACCATAATACGCAGCACATGCAAGAGTTGATTGGATGACTGTGTTTGCTCAATGACCTATAAACACAGTGCTAGACAGGCACAGAGACAACAGTAATTAGAGAATGTGCCACGAGGAGAAAATATTTCCACTCAGCTATGTAAGATGATCAGGACTCTGGCAGTCAGTAAAGTGGAGGAAAGTATTCCAGCAAAAGGGAAGTGATGAGAACTTCTAGGGAATGGAGAAAATCCTGGTATTTCTGGAATATGTGGGTAGGAAATGCCAAGAAATGATGCTGGAAAACCGAATCACAGAGGGCCTTGAATGTCAGGCTGAGGAATTTGAATGTTTTCCTGTAAGCTCTAGGACAAAGGTCTTGAGCAAAAGAGTGACATAGTCAAGTGTGCTTTAGAAATATCACTCCAGAAGCACTGGGGACAGCAGATTGGGGTGAGATGGGGAAGTGGGAGACATAGAATCCATTTAGAAAGTGGTGGCATATGTTCAAGCAAGCGATTACAGACAGCAGTAATGAGAAAATGGAAATGAGGGCATGATTCAAGAGATACCACAGAGGTAGATTTGATAGCACTTGGCAACCAATTGGCTGTGAGAGGTAGAAGGAGTTGAAGATGGCTCTGGAGTCATTTGCAGAAAGAGCTCCAGTTCTCCACCCCACCCTGCATCCACAGTCTTTGCAATGTGACTTTGTAGTTTCTGTTTTTTTTTTTTTTTTTTGAGACGGAGTCTCGCTCTGTCACCAGGCTGGAGTGCAGTGGCCTGATCTAGGCTCACTGCAAGCTCCGCCTCCCAGGTTCACACCATTCTCCTGCCTCAGCCTCCCAAGTAGCTGGGACTACAGGCACCCACCACCACGCCCAGCTAATTTTTTTGTATTTTTAGTAGAGACAGGGTTTCACCATGTTAGCCAAGATGGTCTCAATCTCCTGACCTCATGATCTGCCCGCCTTGGCCTCCCATGGGTTGGGCTGCCCACAAGCACAGTGGCCTTCCAGCATCTGGGAGGGGCCGCATGCACAGTGTGTTTCCTGAAATTGTAAGCATGCTCACTTGAGGCGTTCTTCCCTTACCAGTCAAGTTTTCCTAGAGGAAGGTAATATACCAGTGAAACTCGGCCATTTTGCCTCTTAGGGTGCATGCTTGAGCCCACTCGCCCAACTCCTGAGGTCTTATTGGGAAGCTGCTGATCACCAGTTTCAGATTTTTTCTGTCTATGGGGAGACTGCCTTTCCCTGGCACTGGTTGCAACAAATTATATTCTAGAGAGACAGCTTAACAGCCGCCTGCCTGCCCATCACCTACTGGCTGCCTGACGTTGCTGAGTTTGGAGTGGGGGTGTCCTCTCCTGCCGTGCTCATGTCTGCCTGACTGCCTACTGGAACACTGTCAGTATGCTTGTTCTGCCTCTTGTCTCTCATACCCACTGGCTCAGAAACCAATACCCCAAAATATGACATTCAGACATGCTGAAATGAAGGACCTTCAAGGTCTCTCTGTCCTCCCTACATCCACACCTGAGAAGCTGAAATTCCTTTATCTGCCTGAGATCCAGAACCACCAGGGAGAACAGCTGTTTTTCCTTCCTCTCCCTGTCTATTTCATTATCTATTGCAGAAAAGAAGACCAAGATGTAACCACACTTGAATAGACCCTTTACAAGTGTAAGGATTGTCTCTGAGGATCATTTAAATTCCAAAGATAACTATTTACAAGTTCCCCAATCCATTTATTCTCCCTAGTAATCCCCTCGACAGAATTCTTCTCCCTGCTCCTTTCCCATAACCTGTTTTACCAGGATCCAGGCCTGCATTCTTTCTGTAACCTCAAAATGATCTATAAGCTTCTGGTCTTGAATTGCTGACCTTCAAGCAATCCTCTTGCCTGGGCTTCCCAAAGTGCTAGGATTACAAGCATGAGCTATTGCGCCCTGCCAAGATGGCATATAATCTTCTGTAACTCATTGAGGGGTTGGGTCTTTATTCTGAAGGCTCTTGTGTATACATGTTAAATAAATTTGTATGCCTTTTCTCCTAGTAATCAATCTGCCTTATGTCAGTGATTTTCAATGAACACTTAGAGGGGGCTAAAGCCTTTGCAAAGGCTGGTGAATCTGCCTAAATGCTCTTCTGCCTGGATCACTCACCTCTGTTTAGACTTTCCTCAAATGTCACCTTCTCAGCAAGGCCTACCCTGTCTACCATATTTAAAACAGCACCTCACCCCTGTACTCCTATTACCCTGCTGTGCTTTTTATGTTACACAGAATAATTTATTATACATCAATTTATTTACTGTATTTATTGAATTTTTGTATTATGTATTAATTTACCTTTATTACATTTATCATATTATAAAAATGTATTATATTTATACTTATTGTTTTAAGTGGAGATTTATTCTGTTTCTCCACTCACCCTGTAAGCATCTTGTGAATGGAAATCTTTATTTTGCTCACAGACATATCCCAATGATATGGTTTGGCAGTGTCCCCACCCAAATCTCATCTTGAGTTGTAGCTCCCATAATTCCCATGTGTCATGGGAAGGGCCCAGCGGAAGGTAATTTAATCATGGGGGTGGGTCTTTCCCATGCTGTTCTCATAACAGTGAATAAATGTCAAGGGATCTGATGGTTTTATAAAGGGGAGTTTCCATGCACAAGCTCTCTCTTGCCTGCCACGACGTGAGACATGCCTTCTGCCTTCCGCCTTCCGACATGATTATGAAGCTCCCCAGCCACATAGAACTGTGAGTTCATTCAACCTCTTTTTCTTTATAAATTACCCAGTCTCAAGTATGTCTTTATCAGCAACATGAGAACAGACAAATAAACCCAAGCACTTAAATTGGTACCTGATGCATAGAAGATGCTCAGTAAGTATTGTGGACTAATGAATAAATAAGTGAATGGATGGGTTATATGTCTTCAGCTCTAGCATGATGGTCTGTGCATCATAGGTATTTAATTATTGCTTACCAAAGGGAAGAGCTCCACAATCAGATCCAGTCCACTTTATTGATGACAGCAGTCCTGGAAAAAAGAGTGTTATATATGATCTCATTCTTCCTGTTTGCATTTTTGTTCTTAGGGACAGAGTCTTATTGTGTCACCCAGGCTGGAGTGCAGTGGTGCAATCATAGCTTACTGCAGCCTCCAACTCCTGGGTTCAAGCAATTCTCCCACCTCAGTCTCCCAAGTAGCTGGGAATACAGGTATATTCCACCACACCTGGCTAATCTTTAAAAATTTATTTAGAGACAAGGTCTCACTACATTGCCCAGGCTTGTCATGAACACCTGGGCTCAAACAATCCTCCCACCTCAGCCTCCCAAAACACAGTTGTGAGCCAACTTTTTCAGCCCTCTATTTGCATTTTTAGGACCAAACCACAGTCATGGACCCTGTCAGGTATAATCAGGATGATTATACCAGGATGCCTGGAATCACATCCCTTCAAGCCAGCAATAGGTGAGCCCATTTCCTCTCAACCTGCCCCACCCTGGAGACCCTCATCCCTGCAGACAAGGGCCCCAGCTCTCAATCATCAATCTGGTGTTTTTCCTCAGCCTGCTCTGACCTTAGCAACCACATTTCATGATGGCTGGTTTCTACTTTGAGACCCACTCCCAGGCTCTTGGAGTTGGCTCCTACTTCTTCCTCCTCCAATTTTTAGCTGCTCTATGGGGAAAGAGCATTTAGGCAAATCCCACTAGCCTGTGCAAAGGCCCTGTGGCAGGATCGTGATCGGCATGCTTGAGGCTTGGCAAGGAGGCAATGTGTTTCAAGTGGAGGAACAAGAGGCAGACTAAAGAATGGAGGAAGGGGTTTAGTTGCTTCTTGCTGTGTTGTTCCCAGTGCCTGGTTCTGGGCCTCCTTCCCAGTGTTCCAGGGCTAGATTCTGCCCATATCTCCTTTCTCCAAGCCCCTGACCCCTGATTCCACTTCCTTGGCAATGGGTGTCTCAAGCATCAAGACCCATGGCCTAGTAGCTCCCAAAAAGAACCAGTAGTAGGCTTTCTGGACAAGCTTCTGGGGTTGAGGACTCCATAGCTGCTTGTTCTATTCTAGGCCGCATCAAAGGCTGGGATCCTGGGCTATGCACTGACCACAGCTTAGCAGAATACCCAGATCTTGCCTTTCTTCCTCCATTTCCAAGTAGCCAATCCTTGGTGTATTAGTGAGGGTTCTCTAGAGGGACAGGATTCATAGAATAGATGTATATATGAAGGGGAGTTTATCAAGGAGAATTGACTCACACGATCACAAGGTAAAGTCCCACAATAGGCCATCTGCAAGCTGAGGAGCAAGGAAGTCAGTCCGAGTCCCAAAACCTCAAAAGTAGGGAAGCCAACAGGGCAGCCTTCAGTCTGTGGCCAAAGGCCTGAGAGCCCCTGGCAAACCCCTGGTGTAAGTCCAAGAGTCCACAAGCTGAAGGACTTGCAGTCTGATTTTTAAGGGCAGGAAACATCCAGCAGGAGAGAAAAATGGAGGCCGGAAGACTCAGCAAGTCTAGTCCTTCCTGGCTCCTCTGGCTGCTTTATTCTAGCCACGCTGGCAGCTGATTAGTTGGTGCCCACCCAGACTGAGGGTGAGTCTGCCTCTCCCAGTCCACTGACTCAAATGTTAATCTCCTTTGGCAACACCCTCACAGACACACACAGGAATAATACTTTGCTTCCTTCAGTCAAATCAAGTTGACACTCAATATTCACCATCACAGTGAGTCTGGTCTGCTTTCCAGACTCACACTTTTACATGTCACCTCCCAGACATGCTCCTGCATCTGGTACTCCAGATGTGGCTGGTCTAGAGGATTGTAGACTCTTTCTAGTTGGCCTTGGTCTATTGAATTCTCTCAAAGTTCTTCTATTGCTATTCAGCATCCAGCATCTCTAGACCACATGAATAAGGGTCCTGGGAAACCAGAGGGAGAAGGGGAAGCAGAAAGTGAAGATGCAGGCCTGGTGGGGGCTGCACAGATGTTTCTCACAAGTCCAGGCCAGGAGTCAGAGAGCAAATGGAGGTTAAGGGTATAGAATAAGTTCTGAGGAGGGAAGATTACATCAGCCAGTACCTAAGCAGTGGAGCTGGCCGTCATTACCTGAATCTGATGTCATTAGACCAGACAAGTACAAGTTCTCAGTTGCCTCTGGTTGACTTTTCCTGGATTTGAGTAAAGAAGGAAAGGAAAATAAAGAACCAACTCTGGTGGAAAAGAGAAAGCAGCCCAGGTCCTGTCCACATGGATTACTTTTGCACGACTACTGTAACACATTAGCACAAACACAGTGGCTTTAAAACAGCAGTCCCTAACTTTTTGGCACCAGGGACTGGTTTCGTGGAAGACAATTTTACCATGGACCATTGTGGGTGGGGGTGGATGGTTTTGGGATGATTCTAGGGCATTACTTTTTGTGTGTGTGTGTGTTTTCTGTATTTTTGTAGGGATGGGGTTTTGCCATGTTGCCCAGGCTGGTCTCGAACTCATGATCTCAAGTGATCTGCCCACCTCAGCCTCTCAAAGTGCTGGGGTTACAGATGTGAGACACTGTGCCCAGCCAGCATTACATTTATCATGCACTTTATTTCTCTCATTATTACATTGTAATATGTAAGAAAATAATTCTACAACTCACCATCATGTAGCATCAATGGGAGCCCTGAGCTCATTTTCCTGCAACTAGACGGTCCCATCTGGGGGTGATGGGAGACAGTGACAGATCATCAGGCATTAGACTCTCATAAAGAGCATGCAACCTAGATCCCTCGCATGCTCAGTTCACAATAGGGTTCACAGTCCTATGAGAATCTAATGCCACAGGTGATCTGACAGGAGACGGAGCTCAGGCGGTAATGCCAGCAAGGGAGAGGGGCTGTAAATATAGATGAAACTGTGCTCACTAGCCCACCGTTCACCTCCCGCTGTGTGGCCTGGTTCCTAACAGGCCACGCATCTGTCATTTTACAGGCTTGGAAGTCTGAAGTCTGTAGTCAGTCTCACTGGGCTACAGTTGAGGGATTGGCAGGGCCTGTTCCTTCTGGAAGCTCTAAGGGGAGAATCGGTTTCCCTGACTTCTCCAGATCCTAGGGGAACCGTCATTCCTAGGTTTGTAGCACTTTCCTCCCTCTTCAACCTCCACTTTCATCATCACATGACCTCTGCTCTGACTCTGACTCACCTGCCACCCTCTTCTAAGAGCCCTTATGATGACATGGAGCCCACTGGATATTCCAGGATAATCTCTCCATCTCAAGGTCCTTGACTTAAGCACATCCCCAGAGTCCCTTTTGTTACACAAGGTAACATTCCCCAGTTCTGTGGATTAGGCCATGGCTCTATTTGGAGGAGCCATTATTCAGACCACCTCACCTCTCCTGGGGTCAAGGCATACCTTATTACATAGCTGGGCCACTCATCCCTTCCTAGGCTTATCTAGGAAATTTATGTCCTAGGGAATCCCCAGGGAGGAGAGAAAATAAGGTCCTCCAGGAGCCGATCAACAGGGACCCATGCAAGGGCCAGGCTGCCAGCCTACAGCCTCCCCTTCAGGAGTGGGAGAATCTCACACGTTCACTTTGCCCTCACGCTTTGGAAAACCTTCCCTGGAAGGACTTTCTATCCAGCCCATGCTCCACACTGCCTTCTGTGTGATATTGATGAGCGAATTAGCACACTCTGCTCAACCCTCTGCTGTGGGAGGTCTCCCTGTGGAGTGATATTTGAATAAACACCTGAAGCAAGAGAGCAAGTGAACCAGCCATAAAAGGGACAGGGCATGGAGTAAGCCACACGGAGGGAATAAAGGCACAAGGGCATGTAAATGGAGAGAGCTTGACCAGTTTGAGAAACAGACAGGCCAGTGTGGCTGGAGCACAGTGAGTGAGAGAACCAGCGATTGGAGACATCAGTGGGAGCCAGATGATGCATGACCTTGGGGTCAAGCAGAGAAGTCTGGGCTTGTCTAAAAGCAAGGGGAGCTGACAGAGTGGATCCTGCCTATAATCCCAGCACTTGGAGAGGCCGAGGTGGGAGGATCGCTTGAGGCTGGAAGTTTGAGACTAGCCTGGGCAACATAGTAGACCCTGTCTCTACAAAAATTAATAACAATAAATTAACTGGGCATGGTGGCATGTTGGCAGGTGCCTGTAGTCCCAGCTACTCTAGAGACTGAGATGGGAGGATCGCTTGAGTCCAGGAGTTTGAGGCTGCAGTGCGCTCTGATCACACCACTGCACTCTAGCCTGGGCCACAGAGCAAGACCTTGTCCCTAAAATAATTAGCCCCACAGCTCATATACTCTGCACATATACTGAGTTAGTACCATGTGGATGCTGCCATGGTTTATAATCTTGCATCTTGTGGAGTGGTGGCTGGACCCACTTAAGCTATTGAAGTTGGTTGTATGCATTCATTCTCATGCTGCTTATAAAGACATACCTGAGACTGGGTAATTTAAAAAGAGGTTTAATGGACTCACTGTGCGGCATGGCTGGGGAGGCCTCACAATCATGATGGAAGGCAAAAGAAGACCAAAGGCACAGCTTACATGGGTGGCAGGCAAGAAAGCGTGTGCAGGGGAACTGCCCTTTTATAAAACCATCAGATCTCGAGACTTATTCACTATCATGAGAACAGCACAGGAAAAACCTGCTCCCATGATTCAGTTACCTCCTACTGGGTCCCTGCCACAAACACGTGGGGATTACAGGAGCTAAAATTCATGATGAGATTTGGGTGGGACACAACCAAACCATATCATTGGTTTTTCTCCAGGTTCTCCCACATAAGTCAGTGGATGCAGATGGATACTTGTGACAAAGGGCACCATTGTGGTACAGACACTGAATACACTGAAGAAGTCCCAGCTCCTGCCCTGCCAGGATACCCTGTCCCACCTGCCAGGACCTCCCGTTAACCAACTCCCTCTTCAGGTGGTGGCCATATATTCAAGAGACCATTTTCATAATTTTCTTTTTCTTTCTTCCTTTTTTTTTTTTTTTTTTTTTTTAGAAAGAGACTCTTGCTCTGTCATCCAGGCTGGAGTGCAGTGGCATGATCTTGGCTCACTGCAACCTCCACCTTCTGGTTCAAGCAATTCTCATGCCTCAGCCTCTGAAGTAGCTGGGATTACAGGCTCCCACTAGCATGCCCAGCTAATTTTTTGTATTTTTAGTAGAGATGGGATTTCACTATGTTGGCCAGGCTGGTCTCAAACTCCTGAGTTCTGATCCGCCGTCCTCAGCCTCCCAAAGTGCTGGGATTACAGGTTTTGCCACCATGCCCAGCCCAGAAATTTTGTATTTTTAGTAGAGACAGGGTTTCACCATGTTGGCCAGGCTGGTCTCAAACTCCTGATCTCAGATAATCTTCCTGCCTCGGCCTCCCAAAGTGGTAGGATTACAGGCATAAGCCACTACACCCAGCCTAATTTAAACATTTTAAAGTCTTGTTTAAATTTTGAAATAAAATCTCAATTTGGCTTTTAAAAAACCTCTGTCCAGGTTGTGATGACTGACATTTGTAACTTCAGCACTTTGGGAGGCTGAGGTGGAAGGATTGCCCAGGAGTTCAAGACCAGCCTAGGCAACATAGGGATACCCAGTATCTCTAAAAAATATTAATAATAATACAAAAATTAGCCTAATCTGGTGGTGGGCTCCTGTGATCCCAGCTACTTGGGAGGCTGAGGCAGAAGGATCGCTTGAGCCTGGGAGGTCAAGTTTTCAGTGAGCTAAGATTACACAACTGCACTCCAGCCTGGGCAACAGAGTGAGACCCTGACTCAAAAATAATAATAATAGTGCTTAGTGCCACATGCCAGGAACCACAATGACAACCATTCAGAAGGGTGTTGAGTCAGGGCCCACTGAGAGCCAGCAGAGAGTCCGACTGGGGACCCTGCCCTTTTCCAGAAGGTGGAGGTGCAGAGGAGCTTTTAAGGATCACGGCTTCTCACCCTGGCCCTGAACCCACTCACATCAGTAGCTCTCTGCACAGCCAACCAGACAGCTCGCATCAATACATTAAACCTTCTTATTTCTTGCTGGATGCAGTGGCTCGTACCTGTAATATCAGCACTTTGGAAGGCCGAAGTGAGAAGATAATTTCAGGCCAGAAGTTCAAGACCAGCCTAGGCAACACAGTGAGACCCTGCCTCTACAGAAAATTAGGTGGGAGTGGTGGCATGTTCTTGTGGTCGCAGTTACTCAGGAGGCTGAGGCAGGAGGATCTCTTGAGCTCAGGAGGTTGAGGTTGCAGTGAACTATTGCACCTTGCACTCCAGCCTGGAGGACAAAGCAAACCTTCTCTCATAAAAAAAAAAAAAAAAGAAGAAGCAAGCCAGCAGGTTTAATCCAGACTTAAGAGGGTATCGGCCAGGAATGGTGGCTCATGCCTGTGATCCCAGCACTTTTGGAGGCTGAGGTTGGAGGATCACATGAGATCAGGAGTTCAAGACCAGCCTGGCCAAATGGTGAAACTCCATCTCTACTAAAAATACAAAAATTAGCTAGGCATGGTGGCACAAACCTGTAATCCCAGCTACTCAGAAGGCTGACACATAAGAATCGCTTGAACCTGGGAGGCAGAGGTGGCAGTGAGCTGAGATCACACCACAGCACTCCAGCCTGGATGACAGAGCAAGACTCCATCTCAAAAAAAAAAAAAAAAAGAAAGAAAGAAAGAAAGAGAGAAAAGAAAAGAAAAAAAAAAGGCCCTTCAAATTGAGCCATCTGCACGATGCCTGCATTCCTGCTATAGCCCCAGCCGACTGGTTTTTCATTCTATGTCTGCACAGGAACATGGTTAGAAAAGGTATCCTAGTTATATTGCAATGAAAAATGTCTACCTGTAACCTTCACTATTTCTTGCAGGCACCTATAACCTGTGGAAAGGGTGAAAAGCTCAGAAGATTCTATTATCTATTTGATTTTATTTATTTATTTTTGAGGCTAGGTCTCGCTCTGTCATCCCAGTTGGAGTGCAGTGGCACGATCGTAGCTCACTGCAGCCTCAAACTTCTGGGCTCAAGCAATTCTGCCTCAGCCTTCCAAGTAGCTAGGACTACAGATTTGTGCCACCATATCAGGGTACTTTTTTTTTCTGTAGAGATGGGGGTTTCACTTTGTTAGCCAGTCTGGTCTCAAACTCTTGGCTTAGAGTGATCCTCCTACCTTGGCCTCCCAAACGGATGGGATTACAGGCCTGAGCCACCACACCTGGCCTCACATATTTTGATATATAAAACACCGAAGATCCTTTTAAGGAGCTGAACAAACCAGTAATTTTTAAAGAAAAAAGTAGTGGGAGTGTCTAGTACAACCAAAACCAGGCATCAAAGTCAGCAGTTAAACATTCCAGGCTGGGCACAGTGGCTCATGCCTGTAATCTCAACACACTGGGAGGCCCAGGTGGGAGGACTACTTGAGCCCTGGGAAGTGAAGTTTGCAGTGAGCCATGATCATGCCACTGTATTCCAGCCTGGAAGACCCAGTAAAACCCTGTCTCAAAATGAAAGAAATGAAAGAAGAAAGAAAGAAAGAAAGAAAGAAAGAAAGAAAGAAAGAAAGAAAGAAAGAAAGAAAGAAAGAAAGAAAGAAAGGAAGGAAAGAAGAAAGAAAGAAAGAAAGAAAGAAGAAAGAAAGAAAGAAAGAAAGAGAAAGAAAGAAAGAAAGAAGAAAGAAAGAAAGAAAGAAAGAAAGAAAGAAAGAAAGAAAGAAAGAAAGAACGAACGAACGAACCAGTGCTCACTTCGGCAGCACACATACTAAAATTGGCATGACATGGAGAAGATGAGCATGGTCCCTATCAAAGAATGACACACAAATTCATGAAGAATTCCATATTTTAAAAAAATTTCAGAACCAAGAAAATAAATGAATCAAAAGAAAGAGAAGACCCTGGTGATTCCTCTGATATTAGAAAAAATCAGCCAGGCACAGTGGCTCATGCCTGTAATCCCAGCACTTTTGGAGGCTGAGGCAGGCAGATCACTTGAGGTCACGAGTTTGAGACCAGCCTGGCCAACATTGTGAAACCCCGTATCTACTAAAAGTACAAAAATTAGGCCAGGTGTGGTGGCTCACGCCTGTAATCCCAGCACTATGTTGGCCAGGCTGGTCTCAAACTCCTGACTTCGTGATCCACCCACCTCAGCCTCCCAAAGTGCTGGGATTACAGGTGCTTGCCACCACGCCCGGCCCAGAAATTTTGTATTTTTAGTAGAGACAGGGTTTCACCATGCTGGCGAGGCTGGTCTTGAACTCCTGACCTCAGGTAATCTTCCCGCCTCGGCCTCCCAAAGTGCTAGGATTACAGGCATAAGCCACTACACCTGGCCTAATTTATTTTTTATTTTATTTTATTTTATTTTTTTTGAGACAGAGTCTCACTCTGTCACCCAGGCTGGAGTGCAGTGGCACGATCTTGACTCACTGCAAGCTCCGCCTCCCGGGTTCACGCCATCCTCCTGCCTCAGCCTCCTGAGTAGCTGGGACTACAGGCACACGCTGCCACGCCTGGCTAATTTTTTGTATTTTTCTTAGAGATGGGGTTACACAGTGTTAGCCAGGATGGTCTTGATCTCCTGACCTTGTGATCCGCCCGCCTCAGCCTCCCAAAGTGCTGGGATTACAGGCATGAGCCACTGTGCCTGGCCCATCCGGCCTAATTTAAACATTTTAAAATCTTGTTTAAATTTTGAAACAAAATCTCAGTTTGGTTTTTAAAAAAACTCTGTCCAGGTTGTGATGACTGACATTTGTAACTTCAGCACTTTGGGAGGCTGAGGTGGGAGGATCGCCCAGGAGCTCAAGACCAGCCTGGGCAACACAGGGATACCCAATATCTCTAAATAATAATAATACAAAAATTAGTCGAGTCTGGTGGTGGGCTCCTGTGATCCCAGCTACTCGGGAGGCTGAGGCAGAAGGATCGCTTGAGCCTGGGAGGTGGAGGCTGCAGTGAGCTGAGATTGCACAACTGCACTCCAGCCTGGGCAACAGAGTGAGACCCTGACTCAAAAAAATAATAATAATAGTGCTTAGTGCCACATGCCAGGAGCCACAATGACAAGTCAGAAGGGTATTGAGTCAGGGCCCACTGAGAGCCGGCAGACAGTCTGACTGTAGGGACCTTGCCCTTTTCCAGAAGGTGGAGGTGCAGAGGAGCTCGTAAGGATCACGGCTTCTCATCCTGGCCCTGAATCCACTTACATCAGCAGCTCTCTTCACAGCCAACCAGACAGCTCACACCAATAAATTAAACCGTCTTATTTCTTGCTAGACGCAGTGGCTCTTGCCTGTAATCTCAGCACTTTGGGAGGCCAAAGTGAGAAGATAATTTCAGGCCAGAAGTTCAAGACCAGCCTAGGCAACAGAGTGAGACCCTGCCTCTCTCTCTACAGAATATTAGGTGGGAGTGGTGGCATGTGCCTGTGGTCTCAGTTACTCAGGAGGCTGAGGCAGGAGGATCTCTTGAGCTCAGGAGGTTGAGGCTGCAGCGAACTATCACACCACTGCACTCCAACCTGGAGGACAAAGCAAGACCTTGTCTCATAAAAAAACAAAAAAGAAGCAAGCCAGCAGGTCTAATCTAGACTTAAGAGGAGGGTATCGGCCAGGAATGGTGGCTCACATCTGTGATCCCAGCAATTTGGGAGGCCGAGGTTGGGGGATCACATGAGATCAGGAGTTCAAGACCAGCCTGGCCAAATGGTGAAACCCAATCTCTACTAAAAATACAAAAATTAGCTGGGCATAGTGACACACACCTGTAATCCCAGCTACTTGGGAGGCTGAGGCATAAGAATCGCTTGAACCTGGGAGGCAGAGGTGGCAGTGAGCCAAGATCACACCACTGCACACCAGTCTGGGCGACAGAGCAAGACTCCGTCTCAAAAAAAAAAAAAAAAAAAAAAGAAGAAAGAAAGAAAACAAAAGAAAAACAAAGGTCCTTCAAATTGAGCCATCTGTACGAGGCCTGAATTCGTGCTATAGCCCCGACCGACTGGCTTTTCATTCTATGTCTGCACAGGAACATGGTTAGAAAAGGTATCCTAGTTATATTGCAATGAAAAATGTCTACCTTCAACATTCACTATTTCTTGCAGGCACCTATAACCTGTGGAAAGGGTGAAAAGTTCAGAAGATTCTATTGTCTATTTGATTTTATTTATTTAGTTTTGAGGCAGTGTCTCGCTCTGTCATCCCGGTTGCAGTGCAGTGGCACGATCATAACTCACTGCAGCCTCAAATTCCTGGGCTCAAGCAATTCTGCCTCAGCCCGCCAAGTAGCTAGGACTACAGATTTGCACCACCACACCTGGCTACTTTTTTTTTCCTGTAGAGATGGGGGTTTCACTTTGTTAGCCAGTCTGGTCTCAAACTCTTGGCCTAGAGTGATCCTCCCACCTTGGCCTCCCAAACGGATGGGATTACAGGCTTGAGCCACCACACCTGGCCTCACATATTTTGATATATAAAACACCGAAGATCCTTTTAAGGAGCTGAACAAACCAGTAATTTTTAAAGAAAAAAGTAGTGGGAGTGTCTAGTACAACCAAAACCAGGCATCAAAGTCAGCAGTTAAACATTCCAGGCTGGGCACAGTGGCTCATGCCTGTAATCTCAACACTTTGGGAGGCCCTGGTGGGAGGACTACTTGAGCCCTGGGAAGTGAAGTTTGCAGTGAGCCATGATCATGCCACTGTATTCCAGCCTGGAAGACCCAGTGAAACCCTGTCTCAAAAATAAATAAATAATAAATAAATAAAGAACTAGTGCTCACTTCGGCAGCACACATGCTAAAATTGGCATGACATGGAGAAGATGAGCATGGTCCCTGTGAAATGATGACACACAAATTCATGAAGCATTCCATATTTAAAAAAAATTTCAGAACCAAGAAAATAAATGAATCAAAAGAAGGAGAAGACCCTGGTGATTCCTTTGATAATATAAAAAATCGGCCAGGCACAGTGGCTCATGCCTGTAATCCCAGCACTTTGGGAGGCTGAGGCAGGCAGATCACTTGAGGTCAGGAGTTTGAGACCAGCCTGGCCAACATTGTGAAACCCCATATCTACTAAAAGTACAAAATTAGGCCGGGTGCCGTGGCTCACGCCTGTAATCCCAGCACTTTGGGAGGCCGAGGTGGGTGGATCACCTGAGGTCAGGAGTTCAAGACCAGCCTGGCCAACATGGTGAAACCCCATCTCTACTAAAAATACTAAACTTAGCCAGGTGTGGTGGTGAGTGCCTGTAATCCCAGCTACTTGGGAGGCTGAGTCAGGAGAATTGCTTGAACCTGGGAGGCAGAGGTTGCAGTGAGCTGAGATCATGCCACTGCACTCCAGCCTGGGCGACAGAGCAAGACTCCATCTCAAAAAAAAAAAATGTACAAAATTTAGCCGGATGTGATGGCACATGCCTATAATCCCAGCTATGTGGGAGGCTGAGGCAGGAGAATTGCTTGAACCCAGGAGGCGGATGTTGCAGAGAGCCGAGATCACACCACTGCACTCCAGCCTGTATGACAGAGCGAGACTCCATCTAAAAAACAAATTAATTAATTTAAGTTCAAGGGATTCTCCTGCCTCAGCCTCCTGAGTAGCTGGGACTACAGGCACGCGCCAACATGCCTGGCTAATTTTTTTGTATTTTTCATAGAAACAGGGTTTCACCACATTGGCAGTCTGGTCTTGAAATTTTGACCTCAGGTGATCCTCCTGCCTCAGCCTCCCAAAGTGCTGGGATTACAGGCATGAGCCAACGCGCCCAGCAATAGATTAATTAAATTTTAATTTTTTTTTTAATTTGCAATTCTGAGTTTGCAAGAAGAGTGAACTGTGGCCTGGTGACCGGCACAGAGCATTTTAGAGTTCACGGCCTGCTCTCTGGGAAACTGTTTTAGCCAAAGTTGTGGCATCATCTCTGGCCACTCACTTTATTCAAAAGACCTGGCTCAAAATGACTATTTATGGAAGTCAACTCTAGCCTCAAGAGACAAAAAACCACTGGAATTCTACAGATATTCAAAAGAAGGTAACTAAGGTTATTAAAAAGCAATGAAGGGCAGGTACAATGTCTCATGCCTGTAATCCCAGCACTTTGGGAGGCTGAGGCAGAAGGGTCACTTGAGGCCAGGAGTTTGAGACCAGCCTGGGCAACATAGTGAGACCCTGTCCCTACAAAATAATTTTATTTTATTTTTATTTTTGGAATTTTTTTTTTTTTTTTTTGAGACAGAGTTTCACTCTTGTTGCCCAGGCTGGAGTTCAGTGGTGTGATCTCGGCTCACTGAAACCTCTGCCTCCTGGGTTCAAGTGATTCTCTTGCCTCAGCCTCCTGAGTAGCTGGGATTACAGGCCTGTGCCACCCTGCCTGGCTAATTTTTTGTATTTTTAGTAGAGCCAGTTTCACCATGTTAGCCAGGCTGGTCTCGAACTCTTGACCTCAGGTTTTCTGCCTACCTTGGCCTCCCAATGTGCTGGGATTATAGGTTTGAGCCACGGTGCCCAGCCCAAAAATAATTTTAAAAATTAGCTGGGCATGTTGGTGTATGCCTGTTGTCCCAGCTACTCCAGAGGCTGTAATGGGAGGATCACTTGAGGCCAGAAGTTTGAGGTTGCAGTGAGACAGGATTGCACCACTGCTCTCCAGCCTGGGCGACAGGGAGAGATTTTGTCTCTAGAAAGGAAGCAAGGAAGAGCTTCTCCTCCAAATACGCCCACTTCATCTGGGGCAGTTACAAGATTCCAGGAAATACGGAAAACCTAGCTTGAGTGCCTTTTTGGATGTATGTTAATGGGAAAACAAATCTCATTAATTAACTCATAGAACGGCTAAGAGGAAAGAATCTTAGGGGATGTGTGGTTTCACTCCCTAATTTTAAGCATGAGGAAACTGGGTACCAAAGAGACGAAGTAACTCACCAGGTAGAGAGAGAAGAGCCTCTCTTACCACAAGGGGTCTTTCATTGAAAAACCAGCAAAACTCGTTCCCTGCCTGCATCCTCCAAGATCATAGCCCAACATAGAATAGAAATGTCTTCACTTCAGAGGACAACCGGTTTGTCCTTTGCCTTTTACACCCCTTTCAGCAAGCGGTATTTCTCAGCTTTGTGTTTGTGCAAACTCTTGAGTAGCACAAACTCCTGAGCTAAGAGACACTCCACTCTGTTTGCAATTGAGGGCAAAGGCTGGGGTGCTTGGGCACAGCTCCAGGCTCCTTTCCCAGAAGTCTGGGGTGGCTGAAAAAAAAGAATTTATTTTTCACACACTGAGTAGAGACTTGGCTCATCAAGTAGAGGTTAACTTATCCCTTTTTTTTTCCTTGAGATGGAGTTTCACTTTTGTTGCCCAGGCTGGAGTGCAGTGGCATGATCTCAGTTCACCGCAACCTCCCACTCCCAGGTTCAAGAGATTCTCCTGCCTCAGCCTCTCGAGTAGCTGGGATTACAGGTGCCTGCCACCAGGCTCCAGCTAAATTTTTTATTTTTAGTGGAGACGGGGTTTCGCCATGTTGGCCAGGCTGGTCTCAAACTCCTGATCTCAGGTGATCCGCCCGCCTTGGCCTCCCAAAGTGCTGGGATTACAGGCGTGAGCCACTGCACCCGCCCTTAGAGTTGGTATTTTATAAAGATTAGAAGTTTACTTAGCTCACAATTTTAGATTATGGAAGTCCAAGAGCACGCCACTGACATCTGATGAGAATCAGATCTCCACATCACAAAATGGCCAAAGGCATGAGGATGACAGAAGGTGGACACCAGAGAGCTTACTTTTATTGTAGACCCAATTTCCGGCCAGCTAACTCACTCTGGAAATAGTGACTCTAATTTATTCATGAGAGTAGATCCCTCAGAACCTAATATCTTCTTAAAGGTCTAACTTTATAATTTTATAACAATGGCAGTTAAATTTCAACATGAATTTTGAAGGGGGATTGAAACCATAGCAATTTGTTTTTATTAGATAACTAAATTATTTGATATTTAAAAAATTATCGATTTGCCATTACTTTTAATGGCAAAAACCGCAATTACATTTGCACCAACAAAATGTCTTTGTTTTTCTTTTCATGTTGTCTTCTCTTGTGTTTTCTTGATTTTTTTTTTTTTTTTTGCTTTTGTTGTTATATGCTTTGATTCCCATTTCTTTTTTTCTTTTTCTTTTTTTTTCATATGGAGTTTTGTTCTTGTTGTCCAGGCTGGAGTGCAATGGCACCAACTCAACTTCTGCCTCCCAAGTTCAAGTGATTCTCCTGCCTCAGCCTCCCGAGTAGCTGAGATTACAGGCATGTGCCACCACGTCTGACTAATTTTGTATTTTTAGTAGAGACAAATTTTCTCGATGTTGGTCAGGCTGGTCTCTAACTCCCGACCTCAGGTGATCCACCCGCCTCAGCCTCTTAAAGTGCTAGGATTACAGGTGTGAGCCACCGTGCCTGGCCTCTTGATTCCTTTTTCTTTTGTGTGTATACTACAAATTTTCTTTTAGTTACCAAGAGACTTACCTAAAACGTCTCAGTTATAACAGTCTAGCTTACGATAATAACAATTCAACTTCAATGTATAGAAAGACTCAACAATTGTATTCTCTTCAATATATGATTTATATCACACTTACATTTTTTATATTGTGTATCTCATAATAAATTATTTAAGCTATACGTATTTTGAATACTTTTGTCTCGTGGCTTTTATCCCTAAGTTAAAAGTAATTCATGCACCCCCATTTACAGGTATCGTTAGTATTTTATTCATTTTTCTCCACCTATACCTAAATAATGATGTAATTTAATTCTAATATTTATTTTATGTATAATTAATTTCACAGTATTCTAGAAAATTATATTGTTTTTGCTTTGGAATATTATTTTCTTGTGTTCATATGGCTGTATTATAGATCTTATATTTTGTGTAATAGCAATAATATATTAATAACATAAATAACTTTACCTAGTATCTTTTAAATACTTATTAATTTAAAGGTTCCATTTTTTCATTAGACTTTTACTAATTCTTCTAATGTATTTTTTGTGAAGTTTTACTGCTATACATTGCATGCCAATAATTAAAAATGCCAGATTTTCATAAGTTCATTTTCACATTTGAAAACTGTAGTTATTTAAAGAATTATTTTCTGATACATCTATGCTAATATTCAGTATTTTATAGGTCAACATATTTTACTTTTGTTTTTAACTCCATTTTACTGCATGTTTTTTTCATATAGGTTCCTTTGGATTATTTAATTGTATTTTTGTTTTTAATGTTACATTTATGATTTGGATGGTAATTTTTCACTATGTATTATTTATAAAGATGTGGTGTTTAATAGGGTCAGGAGTGGTGGCTTATGCCTGTAACCCAAGCACTTTGGGAGGCCAAGGAAAATGGATCACCTGAGGTCGGGAGTTTGAGACCAGCCTGATCAACATGGAGAAACCCCATCTCTACTAAAAATACAAAATTAGCTGTGCGTGGTGGCACATGTCTGTAATCCCAGCCACTTGGGAGGCTGAGGCAGGAGAATCACTTGAACCTGGGAGGCGGAGGTTGCGGTGAGCCGAGATCACACCATTGCACTCCAGCCTGGGCAACAAGAGTGAATCTCTGTCTCAGAACAAAACAAAACAAAAATGTGTTTTAATCAAATATAAATCGCTGTGTTTCACTTGGAGCAAATTTTAAAGAACAAGGATAAGTGAGATCCCTTCCTTCCTCCCTCCCTTCCTCCCTCCCTCCCCCTGCCCTCTCTTTCTTTCTTTCTTTCTTTCTTTCTTTCTTTCTTTCTTTCTTTCTTTCTTTCTTTCTTTCTTTCTTTCTTTCTTTCTCTTTCCTGGTACCAAAACAGAGCTGTAGACCAATGGAACAGAATAGAGCCCTCAGAAATAATACCACACATCTACAAGCATCTGATCTTTGACAAACCTGACAAAAACAAGAAATGGGGAAAGGATTCTCTATTTAATAAATGGTGCTGGGAAAACTGGCTAGCCATATGTAGAAAGCTGAAACTGGATCCCTTCCTTACACCTTATACAAAAATTAATTCAAGATGGATTAAAGACTTAAACATTAGACCTAAAACCATAAAAACCCTAGAAGAAAACCTAGGCAATACCATTCAGGACGTAGGCATGGGCAAGGACTTCATGTCTTTCTTTCTTTTTTCTTTCTTTCCTTTGTTTTCTTTTTTCTTTTCTTTTTTTCTTTTCTTTTCTTTCTTTTTTCCTTCTTCCTTCCTTCCTTCTTTCTTTCTTTCTTTTCTTCCCTTTCCTTTCCTTCCTTTCTCTCTCTCCCTTCCATCCTTCCTTCCTTCCTTCCTTCCTTCCTTCCTTCCTTCCTTCCTTCCTTCCTTCCTCTCTCTTTTCCTTCCTTCCTTCCTTCCTTCCTCCCTTCCTTCCTCTCTCTCTCTCTTTCTTTCCCTTCTTTCTCTTGCCCTGTAACCCAGGCTGGAGTGCAGTGGCAGGATCGGGGCTCACTGCAACCTTCTTCTTTCCTTCCTTCCTTTCTTCTTACTTCCTTCCTTCCTCTCTCTCTCTCTCTGTTTCTTTCCTTTCTTTCTCTTGCCCTGTAACCCAGGCTGGAGTGCAGTGGCAGGATAGGGGCTCACTGCAACCTTCGCCTCCCAGGTTCAAGCTCTTCTCCTGTGTCAGTCTCCCGAGTAGCTGGGACTGCAGATGCGCATCACCACGCCCGGCTAATTTTTTTGTATTTTTAGTAGAGACGGGATTTCACCATGCTGGCCAGGCTGGTCTTGAACTTCTGACCTCGTGATCCACCTGCCTCAACCTCCCAAAGTGCTGGGATTACAGGCGTGAGCTGCCGCACCCAGCCCCATAAGTCAAACATTTCTATTGCCTATAAAAGTTACTAATGTAATATTTGCGTGTATAAATATTGCTCCATTTTTTTTTATTATCTTGCTTATTTCTTTTCTCAGGTGGTTGTCAGTGTTTTATTGTCTGATGAGTAGTCAGGCAGTCTAAAATTACCATCTATTTATTGTTTGAATCTATGTTATTGTGTGAGAAAAACACTTGTTATTTGAAGTAATTTTTCAAAAATGTAACTATTTTATGAGAGATGTAAATATTTGTGATTAAAAACATAAAATTATCATCTTAAACATCTTAAAGTTGTATACTTAAGCTATATGTTTAGTACTTTTAAGTATATTTACATTATATGAAACAGATCTCTAGATAATTTTATCTTTAAAAAGTACAATCTAATGTTCAATAAACTGTCTTCTCCTTCTCTTTTCCGCTTCTGAAGAACATCATTTTACTTTCTGTTTTGTCTGTCTCTTTTTAACTATCTTATGTTAGTCAACATATTTTTTCCCACATCTTTAATTTTGACAAATAAGTTATTCTCCTCTCCGTTCAGATTCATCAGGAAATTGAATCATATCTAGAAGAATTAAAACTGAAAGACTAGTATGTTTGTAAAAGCAATGCAGATTATCATACTAATAAACCCTAAAATTTCAAAGGCTTAGCAATATAATATATTTTCTGCTTACACCACCATCCCCTTTGGTTTATTTCTAGTTAAGAAAACTTCTTTGTGATTATTCAGAGATTAGATTTTTTTCTAAATTTTCTATCTGCATTCTCCTCTTTCTTCCTCCAATAGATGAAAAAAGATGCAAAGAAGACACATGTGCTTTTTATCCACACATCACTTCTAGTCACTATGCTCAGCAGAGTCAATGTGGGCAGAGCTGAGAATAGCAGTTTTCTGGCAGGACAGCCACTTCTCGGCAAAACATGACACAATAAAACTATAAATCTTTCATGGAAAGCTAACATGTTCTCAGCAAATTAAGCATATGCATGAATACAATTCTTGTGGTAAAATAAAGATTCATTTTGTTGATTCCTATTGAGCTCAGGTAATAGCAAATAAAAAACCAGCAAATGTAGAGCAAAAAAATTATTTGAAATCGAAATATTGTGGATAAAGTTATTCTGTCAATTAAAGTAAAAATATTTTTATCTCATACTAATCGTCTTACCTATAGTTGTATAATATCAAATGCTACCTTTTATTAACAATGTACTTCATATAAGTATTCCATTTATATCACCCTTCTTCATTGTTTCAATGCCTTCTGATGTGGTGCTATGGCTACTTTAAGAGTAATGATGAAGAGCACTTGTCTGAATTGTTCCCATGTGGCAAACACTGTTATATGGTCCAAGGTAAACACATTTATTATTTTCTTCTAAATTTACTGATGAAATAAAATTCTCAGCTAAGAAATACTTGATCTCATTCAAATACGTTTTATGAAATTTGGTTGACATTTCGGTGTCTCTGACTTAAATGGCATATTTAAAATTTCCATGAATCCAGATAGAGTGTTATACATGAACAGTCTCTTACTAAAAACCTTTCTGAGCTGGGCGCAGTGGCTCACGCCTGTAATCCCAGCACTTTCAGAGGCTGAGGCGGGCGGATCACCTGAGGTCGGGAGTTCGAGACCAGCCTGGCCAACATGGAGAAACCCCGTTTCTACTAAAAATACAAAATTAGCTGGGCATGGTGGCACATGTCTGTAATCCCAGCTACTCGGGAGGCTGAGGCAAGAGACTGGCTTAAACCTGGAGACGGAGGTTGAATTGAGCCGAGATCCTGCCATTGCACTCCAGCCTGGGCAACAAGAGTGAAACTTTGAAAAAAAAAAAAAAAAAAAAGCCTTTCTGAGGCAGAGTAAGATTCATAAAATGTCTTCATAATACAGAAGAAATGTGTTAACTATGTTCCCAGTAATCAACTCTGAACACTGAGCATTCTCAGTTCCCAGTGTTCAAACTGAGTCATTCAGGAAACATTGGTATCTCTGTAAGGAGGCAGAAATAGGTGTTTGGGGGAGGATCACAACATCACACATAAATGCTTTCTACATGCACCTGTTAGGATCTTAATCTAATTGGTCTATCATTTGCATGGCTAGATAGTTACTGAGTCTAGTCACACTATTTTGTTTTTAGCAGCTAATGACACCTATTTCCCGTAAGTTTCATACAATAACTTGCTCAGCTAAAACACGAATATTTTGTTAATTTACCCTAAATTGAGGGACTAGATTTGCAATTTCTAATCTTTCAACGTGAAAGCAAATAAGAGAAGAGTAATGTGTATATGTAGCATGCATTTTCTTGCTTAACTATCAAAATTCTTCTCATATTGCCTTGGACACTCTAGGCAGCCACCTAAAAAACATTCCCTCCTAATTTTTTAGCCAGGATATTAAATTTCAAAAGGTCAAGGACTTAATAATTGGTCTAAGCCAAACTCTTGTCTTTGCTTCTTTAAAAGAGCATGGCAATTATGCCAAGCCATTTAAAACTGTGGATCTGATGACTTTTATTTTATTTCAAATGTTTTCTCTAATTGTTTGCTCTAATTGTCTTATTGTGTTGATGTAGAAGAGAAACTATCTACATAATAATTTATGCATTCAAGAAATATTCATGTTAAGGTGATCAAAGTTCAATATTGTATTACAGAATAGTAGAATACTCTAAAATTAGTCAGATTATTTATAAATTCATCAATTTTTCAACATTTTCCAATGTTGAAATTAAATGATTGGCTATGCTTTTTCATGATAAATTCAATTCTAGGATAGTACTCACTGGTCTGCATATTTTTTCCCCTTTTTATTCGGGGGGGTCGGAGATGGAGTTTCACTATTGCTGCCCAGGCTGGAGTGAAATGGTATGATCTCGGCTCACCACAACCTCCGCCTCCTGGGTTCAAGGGATTCTCCTGCCTCAGCCTCTTGAATAGCAGGGATTACAGGCATGCACCGCCATTCCCAGCTAATTTTGTATTTTTAGTAGAGATGGGGTTTCTCCATGTTGATCAGTCTGGTCTCGAACTCACTATCTCTGGTGATCCGCCTGCCTCACCCTCCCAAAGTGCTGGGATAACAGGCGTGAGCCACCGCACCCTGCAGGTATTTTTGTCATTAATTATGTAAAACAGAGTTACCACAATGGTGCAGAAATGCTAATTTAATCAGAATGGGAATGAATTCAGCCTTGTTGGTAGACTATTGGTATCCTAGAGGCTGATCATTTACTTCAGCTGTGTAGACATTGCTTCATAATGCCAGGGAGCCCTTTCAATCAAGTTGCCTTTATTTCCCATTTGTGTGATCATGTTCTGGTCCGTTTTTCTTAAGCTGTCCCAGATGAGGGGTGATTATTTCTTGCATAAATGAGATCCCTTCTTTTTCCTCTGCCATGAGATCCTCCTATTCTCCTTACTGAAAGCAACAGGTTGAAGGCAGAAATGGAGACAATATACAAATATATCCCTTTCCATGTGGCCACCATAAACAGCTTATGGCATAGAAGAAGCAGGGGTGTTCTTCTATGATGTGCCCTTTCTCTTAAAAGCACCTCTGATTAAGTTTAGTCTAATCAAGATAATCTCTCTTATGATAAACAGGAAGCCAATACATTAGTAACATTATTACACGAATAATGTCTCACCACAGTCACACATTTTCTGACACTCAGGAGAAAAGGACTACACAGCAGGTGTGCACGGAAGTGGGAACCTGAGGGTCATCTGAGAATTTTGCCTACCCACCTGAATAGACTTCTAAAATCGCCTTTCAGTTGCTTTTGTTGTCTTTCTAAGTAAATGAACATATCATCTGCAAACAATAATTAATTGAACTGCTTTTCAATTTTATTCATTAAAGTTATTTATATTTCTCTGGCTTATATGAATATTTCTTATTTATAATATACATTCACACATATACATATATATTACAAATGTATCTATTTTCATATTTGTTAAATTTTTAAGAATGGATGTTAAAGGTAACTTATTTTCTGTTTGAAAGTGTTTTGATTGTTGTTTTCAAGAGTATTATTTCTGGAGTCAAAGTTGCTTGTGTTTTAATACTGGCTCTGCTGTTGTGAGGAATTTATTTCTCTCACTGGCTCTGTTTCTTTCTTTATAAATTGAGGATAATAATGACACTTTTGTTATTAAGTTACCATGTCTATTAGTCCATTCTCACACTGCTATAAGGACACACCAAAGACTAGGTAAATTATAAAGGAAAGAGATTAATTTGACTCACAGGTCAGCGTGGCTGGGGAGGCCTCAAGAACCTTACAATAATGGGAGAAGGTGAAGGAGAAGCAGGTATCCTTTTCACTAGGTGAAGGAGAGCAGGAAAAATTACCACTTATAAAACCATCCGATCTCATGAGAACTCACTCACTATCATGAGAACACCATGAGTGTCATTCTGCCCCTGGCCCCTTCCAAATCTCATGCCCTTTTTATATTTCAAAACCAAACATGCTTTCCCAACAGTCCCCCAAGGTCTTAACTCATGTTAGCATTAACCCAAAAGCCTAAGTCCAAAGTCTCATCTGAGACAAGGCAAGTCCCTGCTACCTATAAGCCTGTATATCAAAAGCAAGTTAGTAACTTCCAAGATATAGTGGGGGTACAGGCTGTAGATAAATTCTCCCATTTCAAATGGGAGAAATTGGCCAAAACCGAGGAGCTACAGGCCCCATGCAAGTTTGAATTCAACGGGGCAGTCAGTAACTCTTAAAGCTCTGAGATGATCTCATTTGACTCCATGTCTCACATGTGGGGCATGCTGATGCAAAGAGTGGGCCCTCATGGCCTTTGGAAGCTCCTTCATGGACTGGAATTGAATGCCTGTGGCTTTTCCACATGCAGAGTGCAAGCTCATGGTGGATCTGTCATTCTGGGGTCCGGAGCATAGTGGCCTTCTCAAAACTCCAGCAGGCAGCTTCAGTGGGGGCTCTGCGTGAGGGCTCCAACCCCACATTTCCCTCTGCATTGCCCTATTACAGGTTCTCCATGAGGGCTCTGCGCCTGTAGAAGACTTCTGCCTGAACATCCAGGCATTTTTATACATCCTCTGAAATCTAGGCAGAGGTTCCTAGAGCTCAACTTTTGTCTTATATGCACTCACATGCCCAACCACATGGAAGCCACCAAGGCTTGAGGATTGCACTTTCTGAAGAAATAAACCAAGCTGTGCCTTGGCCCTTTTTAGCCACAGCTGGATGTGGAGCAGCTGGGATGCAGAGCACCAAGTCCCAAGGCTTCATAGAGCAGTGGGGCCCTGGGCCTCAACCATGAAACCATTGTTTCCTCCTAGGGCTTCTGGCCGGTGATGGAAGGACGCATCTCAGATCTTTGACATGGCCTGAAGACATTTTCCCTATTGTCTTGGCTATTAACATTTAGCTTCTTTTAACTTTTGCAAATTTCTGCAGTGGCTTGAGTTTCTTTCCAAAAAATGGGATTTTATATTCTACTTCATGGTCAGGTTGTAAATTTTCCAAACTTTTATGTTCTGCTTCCATTTTAAACATAATTTTCCCATCTCCATCTGAGACAACCTCAGCCTGGACTTTATCATCCATATCACTATTAGCATTTTGGTCAAAAGCATTCAACTAGTCTCTAGGAAGTTCCAAACTTTCCCACATTTTTCTATCTTTTTCTGAGCTCTCTAAACTGTTTCAACCTCTGCCTATTACCCAGATCCAAAGTCACTTCCACATTTTCAATTATCTTTATAGCAGTGCCCCAAACTCCCAGGATTAATTTTCTGTATTAGTCTGTTTTCACACTACTATGAAGATACTACCAGAGAATGGGTAATTTATACAGAAAGGAGGTTTAACTTACTCACAATTCTGCATGGCTTGGGAGGTCTAGGCAAAGGATAAGCAAGTACCTTCTTGACTAGGCAGCAGGAGAGAGGGAGAGCAGAATAAACCACCACTTATAAAGCCATCAGATCTTTTGAGAACTCAATTACTATCATAAAAACAGCATGGAGGAAAATTATCCCCGTGTTCCAATCACCTCCCACCAAGTCCCTCCCTTGACACATGGGGATTACAATTTGAGATAAGATTTGGGTGGGATAAGATTTTACAGTAACAAATTCAATACAAGGCACAGAATATAGATTTTTTTGGAGAATCTCTGAGGTTTCCAGGTTTCTCGTTAATTATCCACCTTATTAAAATAATCTTTTTTGTTTCAATATTGTTCTTCAGTTCTGAAATGCATACAAACTCACACACAAACACACACTCACTTGCTACATAACTTTCTTATGTGTAAGGTATATCTTTTTAAAAAATTTTTTAAGCTGTGTCTTGCTCTGTCATCCAGGCTGGAGCACAGTGGTGGCATCTCCGCTCACTGCAACCTCTGTATCCCAGGATCAAGCGATTCTCCTGCCTCAGCCTCCCTAGTAGCTGGGAATACAGGCATGCACAACCACGCCCAGCTGATTTTTTGTATTTTTAGTTGAGATGGCATTTCGAGATTACAGGCATGAGCCACCGTGCCTGGCTGATATATCTTTAGAGTTATATATTTGTATATGTAACTCTATGTAAATGAAAACTAAAAGTCTGTTTTGGTTTGTCAGCAGAGAGGCCACATGTATAAAAAAACATATAAAATAAATTTCGATAACTATTTAATCAAGACTCAGAAATGTATGCATATTAATTATAGTCATGTAACTTTTATGATCATAAAATGACCCTGTGGTTAATAATAATTCAATTGCACATACTGAAATAACTAAAACTCTATAATGGGATTGCTTGTAATACAAAGGATAAATACATGCTCGAGGTGATGAATACCTCATTTACTCTGCTGTGATAATTAAATAATGTATGCCTGTGTTTAAATATCTCATATATGCCATGTGTATGCCACACTGTCTACCCACAAAAATTTTAAAAAATCTAAATAAGGTAAAAAAGAATACAAATTTGACCTATGAGAACAAAATTATTCAACTTATTTGCAGTTTAAAACCACTAGAGGGCCAGGTGTAGTGGCTCACGCCTATAATTCCAGCAATTTAGGGCACCAAGGTGGGTGGATCACCTGAGGTCAGGAGTTCAAGACCAGCTTGGCCAACATGGTGAAACCCTGTTTCTACTAAAAATACAAAAATTAGCCAGGTGTGGTGGCACATGCCTGTAGTCTCAGCTACTTGGCAGGCTGAGGCAGGAGAATTGCTTGGACCCAGGAGGTGGAGGTTGCAGTGAGCCAAGATCATGCCACTGCACTCCAGCCTGGGCAACAGAGCAAGACTCCATCTCAAAACAAACAAACAAAAAACACTGGCAAAGAAGAGATTACCAGAGATGTCATTCCCCTACATTACCAAATAGTATATTGTTACCATCGTTCACTTAGAACCTTAAGTAAAATGGGACACATTAATGTTGATGGTAAATTTACACTTCATTCAAAGTACAATAGTTTTAACACATTAAAAACAACTTTGTTTAATGAAAAATTAAGATCACACATAATCTTTAAAAATTTTTAAAATTTATTGCATTTTATTACATAAATGTACATTGATAAAAAACAATCTCTCATATCTCTGATGCAACAATTGATGAGATACTTTCACAATGGGAAGAATCAACATGAAGTAATCTGACACTTGAGTTACATTATTATTTGCTTTTCAGAAAATCTAATTTTGTTTTACAGAAAAAGCGTACCTTGAATGTAATTATAAATCTCCAAAAACAATCTACTTCTTTAAAATATATATAGTGTTAGCTTTGGATCTCTCTTACACTCAACAGTCTGATTTAGTGTAATGTCTGAAGTTTCAGTGCCTTTATTATTTTTACTGTGAATCCTCAAATGTTTATATAGACAATTTTTGATTAAATGTATTTTCCCCGTTTACTAGACCTGCAAAAATGTTTAGTATAAACTGGTGTCTGTTTCACCAGTTTAACTGCTTCAGATTTTTCCTTTAAATAAAATGTGTACAATAAAATCCATAATGCAAGTAAAGGTACAACAATCCTCTTTATGTTTGTATGTTTGTCTTCAGAATAAACAGTTTTTACTTTAAAGGTCTACATTTTCTGAAAAGTCTTTTTACAGTAATCACATTTATAGTGCTTTTTTTGTTTTTTTGAGATGGAGTCTTGCTCTGTCACCCAGGCTGCAAAGTAGCAGCCCTATCTAGGTTCACTGCAACCTCTGCCTCCCAGGTTCAAGCAGTTCTCCTGCCTCAGCCTCCCGAGTAGCTGGGATTACAGGTGCATGCCACCACGCCTGGCTAATTTTTGTATTTTTAGTTAAAATGGGGTTTCACCATGTTGGCCAGGCTGGTCTTGAACTCCTGACCTCATGATCCACCAACCTTGGCCTCCCAAAGTGCTGGAATTACAAGCATGAGCCAACACGCCCAACCTATAATGCTTTTATTAAGCATAAACTTTATGATACTGAGTAAGATGTGTGCTGATATTAATGGCTTTTCACATTCTTTGCACAATTTTTCTCTAGTATAAATGCTTTCCTGTGCAATAAGATGTGAAAATTTGTTAAAAGTTTTGCCACATTCTTCATATTTGTAGGAATTTTCTTCAGTATAAATTATCTTACTTACCAAAATGTGTGACTACTATTTAAAGGCCTTGCCACATTTAACACATTTCTAGAGTTTCTCACCAATATGATTTCTCTTTTTTAGAAAAGTTTGAGGTGTGGTTAAATGCTCTGTCACATTTTTTATGTATGTAGAGTTTCTCTCCAGTATAAAATTTTTAAATTAATAAGGATGGAGAACCAGTTAAAGGCTTTGCCACATTTTTTTTCTACAATTGCTGGGGTTCTCTCCAATATCAATTTCCTTAAATTTGTTCAGGTTTGAGGACTTTTTAATGACATTGCCATATTCCTTATTGTAGGGCTTCTCTTCAGCATTCTCTTGTGTATAATAAGCGTTCAAGACTAGGTAAAAGCTTTACCACATTCTTTGCTTTTGTAGGGTTTCTCTCTAGAATCAATTATAAGATATTGTGTAAGGCCTGAGTTGTGCTTAAAGCTTTTGTCACATTTTTTACCTTTCTAGGGTCTCTCTAATATAAATCCTCTTAGGCTTTGGGAGGTTGAGGCAGGTGGATCACCTGAGGTTGGGAGTTTGAGACCAGCCTGGCCAACAAGGCAAAACTCTGTCTCTACTAAAAACACAAAAATCAGCCAGTGTGGTGGCACATGCCTGTAATCCCAACTACTCAGGAGGCTGAGGCAGGAGAATCACTTGAACCTGGAAGGCAGAGGCTGCAATGAGCTGAGATCATGCCACTGCACTCCAGCCTGGGTGACAAAGTGAGACTCCATCACAAAAAAAAAAACTTTTCAATAAATTCTCTTAGGTTTATTAGGTTTAAGGGTTAAAGGCTTTGTTACATTTTTTTACATTTATAAGATTTTTGTCCAGTATGAATTCTCTTATGTTCAATTAAGGTTGGGAACTGGTTAAAGGCCTGGCCACATTCTCTACACTTGTAGTGCTTTTTTCCAGTATAAATTGTTTTATGTATTATGAGGCCTGAGGGTGGACTTTGCCACATTATTCACATTTGTGGGGTTTCTCTCCAGTGTGAATTCGCTTATGTTTCTTAAGGGTTGACGAGCAGTTAAAGGATTTGCCACATTCTTCACATGTGTAGGGTTTCTCTCCAGTATGAATTCTCTTGTGGTCAGTGAGGGTTGAGGATACGCTAAAGGCTTTGCCACATTCTTCACATTTGTAGGGTCTCTCTCCAGTATGAATTCTCTTGTGGTTAGTAAGTGTTGAGGAGTGCCTAAAGGCTTGGCCACATTCTTTACATGTGTACGGTTTCTCTCCGGTATGAATTCTTTTATGTTTCTTAAGGGTTGAGGACCAGCTAAAGGCTTTGCCACATTCTTCACAAGTGAAGGGTTTCTCCCCAGTATGAGTTCGCTTATGTCTAGTAAGGTTTGAGGATAAGCTAAAGACTTGGCCACATCCTTCACATGCGTAGGGTTTCTCTCCAGTATGAATTCTCTTATGTCTACTAAGGCTTGAGGACCAGCTAAAGGCTTTACCACATTCCTCACATCTGTAGGGTTTCTCTCCAATATGAATTCTTTTATGTGTAGTACAGTGTGAGGAGCGGTTAAAGGATTTGCCACATTCTTCACATTTGTAGGACTTCTCCCTAGTATGAATTATCTGATGTTGATTTAGGTGTGAAAGCATGCAAAATGATTTGCCATATTTTTTACATTTGAAATGTTTCTTTCCAGTATATCTTGTCTTATGTCTATTGGAATTTGAAAATTTGCCAAAGACCTTGACACATTTATGAGTCTGAAATGTTTTGTTTTGGATAGCTGACCAACATTGTTTAACATCATTATAACCTCCTTTGTGCACCTCACACTCACCCACACTTTTATGGCATTTTTTAAATTTTAAATTCTCATGTCCACATTTTTCATATGTTCTTGGTATTACTTTTTGGAGTGAATCTTTTATGCCCTGCTCTGGCTGAAGATCTTGTGTGAAATGAGAACACATAACTGAAAGACATAAAAATCACAAGTTACTCCACTTACTGGACTCAGATAAATATACTTTACAAATCGAATATATAAAATTATATATGGTACATTAGCAAAATGGCATATCAAAACACCACAGGCCATAATTCCTTCATAGATGTATAAATGTAATAGAATCATAGTATTCAAAATACCTTTGTTGGAAATTTATAAAGTGTGTGTACCACGTGAGCACAATGTCAAGAGCTTTATAGATAGAAAAGTCTGCTACATTTACTCAACACAGCCCTTCCTCATCCCCCATAGGAGAACGTGGTGTCTTTAATGACAGATTTAATTCTTCTGAGATCAAAAGTGAATGTTACAACAGCAGAAAGACTGCAGTACCATGGACAGACAATAGGTGTAGAAAGTAGTTACTGACCAGTAAGAAATATGAAGAAGTCTTTTAACTGAAAAATAAATACAAAATTGCAGACAAGACACACCCTGAGAACATATTTTTGTGAGACTCCCAGAATCTTTACCCAAGACAATTGGTTTCAGGCTATGCCAGGAAAGAGCTGTATTATAAAGATCGTGAAAGGTAATTTTATGTTAATGTCTAAATCTCAACCAAAGATTACAATGTATACAAAATATTTGGGCAACATGGTCTAACCAAAAAAATCAAAATTTGTGAAAAAGCAACTATAAAAATAAAGAGATACATATTAATTTTTAAAATTTAAGATGATCCATATTATGCTCAATGAGAAAAATGGAAAACCAGACACCTAAATAAAATCAGAAAAATAAGAATATCAACAAAAGGCTTGGAATATTAAAAATAAACAATTGTGGAGGTAAAAAAGAATAACTGACAAAATTTAAAAGTAAGAAAAAAGTAATATAAAAAATGAAGAAGCTAAACAAACAAACTAGGGTATACACAAAAAGATCCATAATACATATTTAAGCAAAGTTTGAAAAGTCACAAACAATAAGATAATCTTGGGAGCTGCAAGATAAAAGTGAGGTATTATTTATAAGCATAGTCCTCCGAGACAACCAGTGAATTTGTCAACAGAAACCTTGCAGGTCAGAAAAGACCTGTGTAAAATGGTCAAAGTGCTGGAAAAAATCTTCATGGTGAGAATAATATAACCAGCAAAAATGTACTACAAAATAAACAAAAAAATAAAGATCTTCCAGAATAAACAAATGCTGGAAAAGCATATAAACACTGCATGTGCCCTAAATAAAATGCTGAAAAGAGGTCTTTCCACTTAAAATAATAAGATGAAAAAATATATAATCATATAAAAATGCATAACTTTCTGAAAAACATATGCGTATACAAAAAATAAAATTCTGTGGCATTATTGTGATCGTGCAGAAAGCATTGTTAGTAATTTAAAATTTGAAATATATGAGTAAAAATAATCATAAAATACACAAAGATATAATTTGCAACATCAATATGAAGTATAGGGTAGATATAATGAGGACAAATTGTTCTATGCAACTGAAGTCATTTTTTTACCAGTTTAAAATATACTGTTGTAACATTAAGAGGTTTTATAAAATCTCCAATGTAGCACAAAGAAAAAACATTTATAGACGCACAAAAAGAAAATGAGTCGATTACTAGCATGAGCCAAATTGATATGATATAATGGTAAAATGAGTCCATTTGCTAGGAATCTATAACTATTATGTCTATCTATAGGTATATGCATATATAACATCAGGACTTCAAAATATGTAAAGCAAATATTGACAGAAATGAAGCAAGAAATAAAATAGCAACAAAAATTATAAACATTAATACCTCAATTTCAATAAAGAATTAAAAATTTAAATAAAAATCAATTAAAAAAACAGAAAACCCAAAGAACATTATATTATGTATAAATTCATTTTGCATTTCTATAGAAAATAACCTGAGACTGGGTAATTGATAAAGAAAAAGATTTCTTTGGCTCACAGTTGAGTAGACTGTACAAGAAGTATATGCCAGCATCTGCTTCTGGTGAGGATATGAGGAAGCTTACAATTATAGCGGAAGGCAAAAAAGAACCAAACATGTCACATAATGAAAGATGATGCGAGTGTGAGGTGGAGGAGCCAGGTTCCTTTAAACAACTGCTTTCATGTGGATTAACAGAGTGAGAACTCTATGATTACCAAGGGGATTGTGCCAAGTCATTCATGAGGGATTTGTCTGCATGATGCAAACACCTCTCATTAGGCCCCACATCCAACACTGGAGATTATATTTCAACATGAGATTTGGAGGGCATCTACTCCATATGACCAACCAAATAGGCTAAACAGACATGTACAGAACTCTCCAGTGAAAAGCAATTGGATACACAATATTCTTATTTGCACCTGATGTATTCTGTTAGAACACGTAAGTCTCAGAAAATTTCAAAAGATCAGCCAGGTGCAGTGGCTCACAGGTGTAATTCCAGCAGTTTGGGAGGCCAAGGTGGAAGGATCACTTGGGGCAAGAAGTTTGATACCAGCCTTGTGAACACAGTAAGACCCTGTCTCTACAAATAATTAAAAATTAGCTGGGCATCACGGAGTCTCGCTGATTGCTAGCACAGCAGTCTGAGATCAAGCTGCAAGGTGGCAGCGAGGCTGGGGGAGGGGCGCCCACCATTGCCCAGGCTTGCTTAGGTAAACAAAGCAGCCAGGAAGCTCGAACGGGGTGGAGCCCACCACAGCTCAAGGAGGCCTGCCTGCCTCTGTAGGCTCCACCTCTGGGGGCAGGGCACAGACAAAAAAAAAGTCAGCAGGAACCTCCACAGACTTAAATGTCCCTGTCTGACTGACAGCTTTGAAGAGAGTAGTGGTTCTCCCAGCAGGCAGCTGGAGACCTGAGAACGGACAGACTGCCTCCTAAAGTGGGTCCCTCACCCCTGAGCAGCCTAACTGGGAGGCACCCCCCAGTAGGGACAGACTGACACCTCACTTGGCCGGGTACTCCTCTGAGACAAAACATCCAGAGGAACTATCAGAAAGCTGAATTTGTGGTCTCACGAAAATCTGCTGTTCTGCAGCCACTGCTGCTGACACTCAGCCAAACAGGGTCTGGAGTGGACCTCTGGTAAACTCCAACAGACCTGCAGCTGAGGGTCCTGTCTGGTAGAAGGAAAACTAACAAACAGAAAGGACATCCACACCAAAAACCCATCTGTGCATCACCATCATCAAAGACCAAAAGTAGATAAAACCACAAAGATGGGGAAAAAACAGAGCAGAAAAACTGGAAACTCTAAAAAGCAGAGCACCTCTCCTCCTCCAAAGGAACGCAGTTCCTCACCAGCAACGGAACAAAGCTGGATGGAGGATGACTTTGACGAGTTGAGAGAAGAAGTCTTCAGACGATCAAACTACACTGAGCTACGGGAGGAAATTCAAAACAATAGCAAAGAAGTTAAAAACTTTGAAAAAAAATTAGAAGAATGGATAACTGGAATAACCAATGGAGAGAAGGGCTTAAAGGAGCTGATGGAGCTGAAAGCCAAGTTTCGAGAACTACGCGAAGATTGCAGAAGCCTCAGTAGCAGATGCGATCAACTGGAAGAAAGGGTGTCACTGATGGAAGATGAAATGAATGAAATGAAGTGAGAAGGGAAGTTTAGAGAAAAAAGAATAAAAGAAATGAACAAAGCCTCCAAGAAATTTGGGACTATGTGAAAAGACCAAACCTACGTCTGATTGGTGTACCTGAAAATGACGGGGAGAATGGAACCAAGTTGGAAAACGCTCTGCAAGATATTATCCAGGAGAACTTCCCCAATCTAGCAAGGCAGGCCAACATTCAGATTCAGGAAATACAGAGAACGCCACAAAGATTCTCCTCGAGAACAGCAACTCCAAGACACATAATTGTCAGATTCACCAAAGTTGAAATGAAGGAAAAAATGTTAAGGGCAGCCAGAGAGAAAGGTCGGGTTACCCACAAAGGGAAGCCCATCAGACTAACAGCTGATCTTTCGGCAGAAACTCTACAAGCCAGAAGAGAGTGGGGGCCGATATTCAACATTCTTAAAGAAAAGAATTTTCAACCCAGAATTTCATATCCAGCCAAACTAAGCTTCATAAGTGAAGGAGAAATAAAATACTTTACAGACAAGCAAATGCTGAGTGATTTTGTCACCACCAGGCCTGCCCTAAAAGAGCTCCTGAAGGAAGCACTAAACATGGAAAGGAACAACCGGTACCAGCCAATGCAAAAACATGCCAAATTGTAAAGACCATTGAGGCTAGGAAGAAACTACAGCAACTAACGAGCAAAATAACCAACTAACATCATAATGACAGGATCACATTCACACATAACAATATTAACGTTAAATGTAAATGGGCTAAATGCTCCAATTAAAAGACACAGACTGGCAAACTGGATAAGGAGTCAGGACCCATCAGTGTGCTGTATTCAGGAAACCCATCTCACGTGCAGAGACACACATAGACTCAAAATAAAGGGATGGAGGAAGATCTATCAAGCAACTGGAAAACAAAAAAAGGCAGGGGTTGCAATCCTAGTCTCTGATAAAATAGATTTTAAACCAACAAAGATCAAAAGAGACAAAGAAGGCCATTACATAATGGTAAAGGGATCAATTCAACAAGAAGAGCTAACTATCCTAAATATATATGCACCCAACACAGGAACACCCAGATTCATAAAGCAAGTCCTGAGTGACCTACAAAGGGACTTAAACTCCCACACAATAATAATGGGAGATTTTAACACCCCACTGTCAACATTAGACAGATCAAGGAGACAGAAAGTTAACAAGGATATCCAGGAATTGAACTCAGCTCTGCACAAAGTGGACCTAATAGACATCTACAGAACTCTCCACCCCAAATCAACAGAATACACATTTTTTTCAGCACCACACCACACCTATTCCAAAATTGACCACATAGTTGGAAGTAAAGCTCTCCTCAGCAAATGTAAAAGAACAGAAATTATAACAAACTGTCTCTCAGACCACAGTGCAATCAAACTAGAACTCAGGATTAAGAAACTCACTCAAAACCGCTCAACTACATGGAAACTGAACAACCTGCTCCTGAATGACTATTGGGTACATAATGAAATGAAGGCAGAAATAAAGATGTTCTTTGAAACCAACGAGAACAAAGACACAACATACCAGAATCTCTGGGACACGTTCAAAGCAGTGTGTAGAGGGAAATTTATAGCACTAAATGCCCACAAGAGAAAGCAGGAAAGATCCAAAATTGACACCCTAACATCACAATTAAAAGAACTAGAAAAGCAAGAGCAAACACATTCAAAAGCTAGCAGAAGGCTAGAAATAACTAAAATCAGAGCAGAACTGAAGGAAATAGAGACACAAAAAACCCTGCAAAAAATTAATGAATCCAGGAGCTGGTTTTTTGAAAAGATCAACAAAATTGATAGACCGCTAGCAAGACTAATAAAGAAGAAAAGAGAGAAGAATCAAATAGATGCAATTAAAAATGAAAAAGGGGATATCACCACCGATCCCACAGAAATACAATCTATCATCAGAGAATACTACAAACACCTCTATGCAAATAAACTAGAAAATCTAGAAGAAATGGATAAATTCCTCGACAAATACACCCTCCCAAGACTAAACCAGGAAGAAGTTGAATCTCTGAATAGACCAATAACAGGTTCTGAAATTGTGGCAATAATCAATAGCTTACCAACCAAAAAGAGTCCAGGACCTGATGGATTCACAGCCGAATTCTACCAGAGGTACAAGGAGGAAATGGTACCATTCCTTCTGAAACTATTCCAATCGATAGAAAAAGAGGGAATCCTCCCTAACACATTTTATGAAGCCAGCATTGCCCTGCTACTAAAGCCTGGCAGAGACATAACCAAAAAAGAGAATTTCAGACCAATATCCTTGATGAACATTGATGCAAAAATCCTCAATAAAATACTGGCAAACCGAATCCAGCAGCACATCAAAAAGCTTATCCACCATAATCAAATGGGCTTCATCCCTGGGATGCAAGGCTGGTTCAACATACGCAAATAAATAAGTGTAATCCAGCATATAAACAGAACCAAAGACAAAAACCACATGATTATCTCAATAGATGCAGAAAAGGCCTTTGACAAAATTCAACAACCCTTCATGCTAAAAACTCTCAATAAATTAGGTATTGATGGGACGTATCTCAAAATAATAAGAGCTATCTATGACAAACCCACAGCCAGTATCATACTGAATGGGCAAAAACTGGAAGCATTCCCTCTGAAAACTCGCACAAGACAGGGATGCCCTCTCTCACTGCTCCTATTCAACATAGTGCTGTAAGTTCTGGCCAGAGCAATCAGGCAGGAGAAGGAAATAAAGGGTATTCAATTAGGAAAAGAGGAAGTCAAATTGTCCCTGTTTGCAGATGACATGATTGTATATCTAGAAAACCCCATCGTCTCAGCCCAAAATCTCCTTAAGCTGATTAGCAACTTCAGCAAAGTCTCAGGATACAAAATCAATGTACAAAAATCACAAGCATTCTTGTACACCAATCACAGACAAACAGAGAGCCAAATCATGAGTGAACTCCCATTCACAATTGCTTCAAAGAGAATAAAATTCCTAGGAATCCAACTTACAAGGGATGTGAAGGACCTCTTCAAGGAGAACTACAAATCACTGCTCAATGAAATAAAAGAGGATACAAACAAATGGAAGAACATTCCATGCTCATGGGTTGGAAGAATCAATATTGTGAAAATGGCCATACTGCCCAAGGTAATTTATAGATTCAATGCCATCCCCATCAAGCTACCAATGACTTTCTTCACAGAATTGGAAAAAACTACTTTAAAGTTCATATGGAACCAAAAAAGAGCCCGCATCGCCAAGTCAATCCTAAGCCAAAAGAACAAAGCTGGAGGCATCATGCTACCTGACTTCAAACTATACTACAAGGCTACAGTAACCAAAACAGCATGGTACTGGTACCACAACAGAGACATAGATCAATGGAACAGAACAGAGCCCTCAGAAATGATGCCGCATATCTACAACTATCTGATCTTTGACAAACCTGACAAAAACAAGAAATGGGGAAAGGATTCCCTATTTAATAAATGGTGCTGGGAAAACTGGCTAGCCATATGTAGAAAGCTGAAACTGGACCCCTTCCTTACACCTTATACAAAAATTAATTCAAGATGGATTAAAGACTTAAATGTTAGACCTAAAACCATTAAAATCCTACAAGAAAACCTAGGCAATACCATTCAGGACATAGGCGTGGGCAAGGACTTCATGTCTAAAACACCAAAAGCAATGGCAAAGAAGGCCAAAATTGACAAATGGGATCTAATTAAACTAAAGAGCTTCTGCACAACAAAAGAAACTACCATCAGAGTGTACAGGCAACCTACAGAATGGGAGAAAATTTTTGCAACCTACTCATCTGACAAAGGGCTAATATCCAGAATCTACAATGAACTCAAACAAATTTACAAGAAAAAAACAAACAACCCCATCAAAAAGTGGGCAAACGACATGAACAGACACTTCTCAAAAGAAGACATCTATGCAGCCAAAAAACACATGAAGAAATGCTCATCATCACTGGCCATCAGAGAAATGCAAATCAAAACCACAGTGAGATACCATCTCACACCAGTTAGAATGGTCATCATTAAAAAATCAGGAAACAACAGGTGCTGGAGAGGATGTGGAGAAACAGGAACACTTTTACACTGTTGGTGGGACTGTAAACTGGTTCAACCATTGTGGAAGTCAGTGTGGCGATTCCTCAGGGATCTAGAACTAGAAATACCATTTGACCCAGCCATCCCATTACTGGGTATATACCCAAAGGACTATAAATCATGCTGCTATAAAGACACATGCACACGTATGTTTATTGCGGCACTATTCACAATAGCAAAGAGTTGGAACCAACCCAAATGTCCAACAACGATAGACTGGATTAAGAAAATGTGGCATATATACACCATGGAATACCATGCAGCCATAAAAAATGATGAGTTCATGTCCTTTGTAGGGACATGGATGAAACTGGAAAACATCATTCTCAGTAAACTATCGCAAGGACAAAAAACCAAACACCGCATGTTCTCATTCATAGGTTGGAATTGAACAATGAGAACTCATGGACACAGGAAGGGGAACATCACACTCCGGGGAATGTTGTGGGGTGGGGGGAGGGGGGAGGGACAGTATTAGGAGATATACCTAATGCTAAATGACGAGTTAATGGGTGCAGCAAAACAACATGGCACATGGATACATATGTAACAAACCTGCACATTGTGCACATGTACCCTAAAACCTAAAGTATAATAATAATAAAAAAAAGAAAAAAAATTAGCTGGGCATGGTGGGGTATGCCTGTAGTGCCAGCCACTCAGGAGGCCAAGGTAAAAGGATTACTTGAGTCCAAGTGGTTCAGGCTACAGTGAGCCAAGATTCTGCTACTGCATTACAGTCTGAGCAACAGAGTGAGAAACCCTGTGTCAAAAAAAATTTAAGAAGAGCAAAATCACACAGTGTATGTTTTCTAACCAAAACTGAATAAAACTAAAAAGAAAAAAAGTGATACTGGCAAATCAAAAACACATGGAAATAAACACACTCTTCACTGTATTCTTGCATGGGGTCAAATAATATAATTTAATATTTTTGCTCAAGGGTCAACATATTTAAGTGACAACTTAATTTGTTAAGATGTCAATATAACCCACAGTGGTGAACTAATTTAGTATAATCTGTATCAAAATTCCAAAAATATACTTATTCCTGGAATATTGTTTAACATTTTTAAATTTTATTATGAACTATATCTAGAGAAACACACAGGAAAAACACAGAGGCATTATACTTCATAATTTCAAATCATAATAAAAAGCTGCAATAACAATAACTATGTGGTATTCACACAAAGACAGATAAAGACATGATAGAACAAAATAGGGAGCCCAGCAATTGAACTCTTCTGTGTATGACCAAATAATCTGCCTCAAGGTTGCCATGAGCAAACAATGGAGAAAATATAATCCCTTCAACAGGCAGTGTTGAAAACTGGATATCTACATTGAAACAATGAAGTTGGATGCTTTAATTGCATCATATACAAAAAATATTTTAAACAAAATACTTTGACTGAAAAAAACTAATGAAACTCTTAGAAAAAAAATACAGTGGAAAGACATGACATTGGTCTTGGCACCATTTTCTTAGATATGCCATCAAATGCATGGGCAACAAAGAGAAGAACAGAAAAATTTAACTGGGCTAAACTTCAAAATTTCTGCAATCAAATAAAACATTTAACAGAGTGACAGTGTCACCCAAGAAATGGGTGACAATATTTGAAAATCACATGTGATAAGACTTAATATTGAGAATATATAAACAACTCCCGAAACTAGACAACAAAAATTAATTACTTGATTTAGAAATGGGTGCGGTGGCTCATGCATGTAATCCCAGAACTTTGGGAGGCTGAAGTGGGCAGATCACCTGAGGTCAGGAATTTGAGACCAGCCTGACCAACATGGTGAAACCCATCTTTACTAAAAATACTGGGCATAGTGGCACATCCCTGATCTCAGCTACTCAGGAGGCTGAGGCAGGAGAATCATTTTAATCTGGGAGGCAGAGGTTGCCATGAGCCGAAATTATGCCATTGCACTCCAGCCTGGGCAACAGGAGCAAAACTCCATCTCGAAAAAAAAAAAAAAAAAAAAAACAACAGAAATGGACAAATGATTAAACTAAATTTTAATTTAAAAAGATATACAAATGAAAAGAAGCATTTGACAAGTTGCACAAAATTAACAATTTATAGAAAAATGCAAAACAAAATCACAATACAAAACACAATTACTTTACATCAATTAGGATGGCCACTATAAATTTTTTTAAAACACCAACTATGTTGATAATGTAAAGAAATTCAAACCTATGTAAGTTGTTGATGAGGATAAAAGGTGCAATCATCATTAAAAAAACATGAATGTTCTTCAAAATGTTCTTCAAATAATTAAAAATGAAATTATATAATCCAGCAATACTATTTATGAATCTATGTCTAAAATATGCAGCACAGTAAAATGAAGACACAAGAGGTACCCTGCTTGCATATGCCCACACAGCAAATATCATAACCCAGCCTCTAAGTAAATAAATACATACATATGTAAAAATTTAAAAATTGTAAAAAAACTTTAAATTATATTTCAAGGCTATAGTAATAAAAACAGAATGGTATGTGCAGAAAAATGGACAACCACCAATGAAACAGAAACTACTGTTCTCACACATTTTAGACATGATGCAAAAAAAGAATTTTAAAAGTGGTTTAAAATAGAGTTTCTCAAAAATATGCAGATAATTAGTGTGTCCCCAAAAGCAATGGCAAAGCAGTCAGTTTGTGCAGTCCCTGATAAGCCATAAAGAAAACTTTGGCTCACACTGTAAACTTGAAGAAAGATTATTGAAGCAAAAGTAGAATCCTTAGAGAATTTAACAGCATGGGGCAGAAGATGTGAGGCGGGAAATTAAAGAAAAATAAAATAAAAAAGTAAGAGAAATAAGCTTTCTTGTATTAGGCTGACTTGTCCCAGAGGCAGCAACAGGCACAGCCCAGACCCCGGAAAAGTCTTGACAATATTATCTAATGTGCTCTGGAGACTCTCCCAGCACTCCCTCAACACTGGGAGAAGAAAATCAAATTTTCCTTTGTTTTATAGTATAAGTTTATAGACTCCTGTTCTCTGTAACTAGTAACTTCAAGTATTCTGTTTTATCTAAGAAGTACAGTGAAAGTCATGAGAAGCCTGAGCAGGCCTGAACCACAGCTGTCTAGGCACCATAGTGAAGGTTATGGGATAAGCCCGTGCCTGGGCAAGCCTAGATAACAGACATCTGGGTTGCCTGGCAATGGTTATGTGCAATCATGAGTTATGAACCTGGTACAATTTGATTAACTGCCTTTTTCCTGCCTCTGTATCCCTGCTTTCATGCCACTGTAAACTTGCTTCAAGCTAGCCCACCCACTTTTGTGAAGTGTGTATAAAACTCAAGTGCTGTCTTTGTTCTGGGCCCAGTCTTTGGAGGTGAGTCTGCTGGGTCTGCACTCAATAAAAGATTCTCCTATTTTAAACCCGAGGTCTCTCTCATCCTCCTAAATCCTGCAACAGGTGTCCCCATGTGAGAGCAATAGAAAAAAATGACTCGGGCTTCCCAGAAACTATTTCCACCAAAGCACAACTCCCCAGACCACATTTTAAGGACTGGATGCCTTCTTAACTTGTGTACCTCTCATCCCTGTCATCTACTTAATTTGCTCTCACCTACCTGGGTGTTTGGCTAACATCTCATTTCTCTTTATATTCCAGGGCTCTTTATTTTGCTCCAGACGGGTGATCAAGTCTGGCTTAGAGACAGCAATACCTGTTTTATTAAGAAAAAAAAGTAACATAAATCTGGCTGAATTCTTTAATTACCAAACTAGTCTTATGCTTAGTAAAAAGGATATAATGGAAAGTTCTAGAAAATTAATATTGATTCATAACAGAACTTTCTAAATATTTAGAAATTATTTTAAATGGGTAGGTCCTTAATTTCACTACTCAATAATACTGAATCAAAAATTGATGGTGGCAACTGAATTCTAAGGTGTCGGCAATGATATTTTATGTCACGAGACTTTTGGAATTGCCACTAACCTAGAGCAAAAGATACATAAGCTCAGGAAAGGGAAAAGTTCAGGTCAAGATAAAATATCCTGAAGAATCTGTTCTACACCAATGAATCCCCAAGATTTTCTTAAATTTGGAGAGCTACAATTCATTCATGCAAAGCAGAAATTACCAAAATCATCTTAGAAAAGAGAGAAAGGCAATATGTTAGGAATTGTGTATTGAAGTTATCCTCACCCAGGGAGACCAGGTTTCTGTAGTTCTCTAACGTCACATCTCTATATAAATTCTGCTGAGCATGATCCAGGCATTGCCATTCCACCAGAGAGAACTCTATAGCCACATCTCTGAATGTCAACAGTCCCTGAAACAAACAAACAAACAAACAAACAAACAAAAATGAACACACAAACACCAGGTGGCCATAGGCAGAGATTTTTATTTGACCCAAGTTTAAAAAGAGAGTAAAAAGAAGTGGTTCTCACTTATAAGAGTGACTAAAATTATTCAGTAAGATAATTTTTAACACTGAGGTATTCTCTAACTCTGAGAGGATAGCGTAAGATCCACAATACCATGGTAGATTTGATATTTTTCTGGACGATAAATGATAAAATGAAGGGCATCAACATGGACATGTCTGGTTTTTTTTCTTTTCTTCTTTTCTTTTTTTTTTGAGACTGAGTCTCCCGCTGTTGCCCAGGCTGGAGTGCAGTGGCGTGATCTTGGCTCACTGCAACCTCCCACTCCCGAGTTCAAGCAATTCTCCTGCCTCAGCCTCCCGTATAGCTGGGACTACACACGTGAGCCACCATGCCTGTCTAATTTTTGTATTTTTAATAGAGACAGGATTTCTCCATGTTGGCCAGGCAGGCCTTGAACTCCTTGACCTCAGGTGATCCACCCACCTTGGCCTCCCAAAGTGCTGGGATGGCAGGCATGAGCCACCTCACCCGGCCGAACATGTTTATTTTTGAGTGCTGTATTTACATCATACAGAATAAGTTGTGTATGTTTCTCAGAGAATTCATGATGAGGTGGAAGGTACCTCTCAATTCTTAATATGTGCAATAAATTAAGATCTTGTTGTGAGATTTTGTTTCAGGAGATTTAGGAGAAAGTCTGAATTTCTGAATTTTTAGCAAGCTCACCAATGTTTCTAGCCTAGTAAGAATATTTTGTCAAATATCCAGTAAGTGGCAGAGTCTGGGTTTTTCCCAGTTTCTCTCACCTGTAAATAAAGATAAGAGCCTTCATCTTTAAAAGACAAATATATGAAAAGTCATCTAAAAAGAAAGGACAGCTTCCAGATTAAATGCGATGGTTTATGCACTTCAGCTAGTAAATCTCCTAAGTGTACTTAATAATTAAGAGAATAACACTTAACTCTATAGTGGAAAAAATGTCATAGATATCTTGAACCAAGTGAATAAAACTATTATCAACTGCACTGGGACAGATTTTTATTATGTGCTGATGCACACAGCACACAACATCACTGCTATTTCTCTCCTCTCAGAAAAGTAAATTGTAATCTAAATTCAATTATATATAAATTTTATTTATTTATTTATTTATCGAGATGGAGTCTCACTCTGTCGCACAAGCTAGAGTGCAGTGGTGCAATCTCAGCTCACTGCAACCTCCGCCTCCTGAATTCAAGAAATTCTCCTGCCTCAACCTCCTGAGTAGCTGAAAATACAGGTGCATGCCACCATGCCTGGCTAATTTTTGTATTTTTTTTTTTTTAGTAGAGACTGGGTTTCACCATGTTGGCCAGGCTGGCCTCAAACTCCTGACCTCACGTGATTCACCTGCCTCGGCCTCCCAAAGTGCTGGGATTACAAGCCTGAGCCACCACACCTGGCCTAAATTTAATTATAAAGAAACATCAGTTTTATGCAAAGTTGAAAGTGCAGATAACTTCCCTGTTCTGTAATATGTAATAGTAATTTTAAGTAGTCTTTCCTTAGCACCCTGGAGAGCAAGTACCTCCTAATAGTTGTTTCAGAACTTTCTGGGTAATAAATGCTATCCTATTTAAATGAGCATTTTCTAAACCTCAACATGACATGTTTCACTTTTCACTAATATCCAAAGACAACTGTGTTTCACCAATAGAAATCTTGAGTATCCACACCTTCTCATGTTCAACAGCTACAATGGGCACATTTTAAATATTGCAGGTCATAAATTTGTGGTGAGAATTCTGGAAGGCATACAAGAACCCAAGATGAAGAGAATGTATAGAACACTGTGGTATATAGAAAAAATTTTTTTCGGAACCCCTTGACTATCATAAAAATAACAAAAAATAGTTGAAACAAACTTACTAGGGATCAACAGTACAAGTAGAGAAGTAAAAACTTCCAAGTTCCGAACACAAGGCATTCCAAAAGGCAGAGTGGACACAGCGCTTGATCTGGGACATGCTCACCAGAGAAAAAGTGATTTTTTTTCTTTTCCTCCTCTTTCTCTGAAATGTATTTTCAGATAAGATGCTCTGGACATATCAAACCTGCATCTTGAGAATACGCCTTTAAAGCACAACCTATTCACCTGCTACCACCACACACACCCATGGACAGAAAGACCAAGGCTTGCAGAAAACATTCGCCCATTTTTGTTGTGCATAACTGAAAAGATTTAAGAGCAATGGGAGAACAATGAACTTCTCCATAACTATTAAAATTTATTTCTTTTTCCCCTGCCCTCCCCAATCAGACATCAGCAATTTTCTTTTTTTTTTTTATTATTATACTTTAGGTTTTAGGGTACATGTGCACAATGTGCAGGTTTGTTACATATGTATCCATGTGCCATGTTGGTTTGCTGCACCCATTAACTCGTCATTTAGCATTAGGTATATCTCCTAATGCTGTCCCTCCCCCCTCCCCCCACCCCACAACAGTCCCCGGAGTGTGATGTTCCCCTTCCTGTGTCCATGAGTTCTCATTGTTCAATTCCCACCTATGAGTGAGAACATGCGGTGTTTGGTTTTTTGTCCTTGCGATAGTTTACTGAGAATGATGGTTTCCAGTCTCATCCATGTCCCTACAAAGGACAAGAACTCATCATTTTTTATGGCTGCATTGGTGGGACTGTAAACTAGTTCAACCATTGTGGAAGTCAGTGTGGCGATTCCTCAGGGATCTAGAACTAGAAATACCATTTGACCCAGCCATCCCATTACTGGGTATATACCCAAAGGACTATAAATCATGCTGCTATAAAGACACATGCACATGTATGTTTATTGCGGCACTATTCACAATAGCAAAGACTTGGAACCAACCCAAATGTCCAACAACGAACGACTGGATTAAGAAAATGTGGCACATATACACCATGAAATACTATGCAGCAATTTTCTTTAGAGTAATGGGAGCATGAACCACACTGACCTCTTCCCACCAAACTGAAACAGGGCAGGCAGTGCAGCCTTCCTTTGATGCAAGGGTTGAACTAAACTCTCCTGAAAGTATCTTGAACCCCTCAAGTTTATAAATCATTTGGTAATCTTGGCCCTGCTCTATGCAACGTGATTCTGCAGGATCCAAAACTGTCCAGGAATGGGCTTTTCCAACAAGTCCCCTGTAAATGCTGATTGTGCTTTCCCAGACACATTATTAGCATTAGCAAGAGAAAGCAGGCACAGCAAAAGAGTCCCTTACCACACCACATTTGACACAAAACAAATACTTCCGGTACAAATAAAGACAACCAATCTCTATCCTGAAATAATATATTTTTTTGTTGGCTTTTTTAAGTTTACAGAGACAACGGAAAACAGCAATGTCTGAGTGAATCTGCACTTGGGAAACCTGTACACATTTACTAATAAAATGTTTATTAAGCAGGTACCATGTGTTCAGGAGCATGTCACAGAACACTGTGCTGGGAATAACACATTATGTGATTTAAGTTTCATAGCACCCTGGGAGTTGGTACTAAGTGTTGAATAATTTTTAGCATTTAGATTAAGAGCACAGCATTTTCATTTCTTCTTGTGATTCTCTATCATTAATTTTAAAAAGAAAATGTATAGAATAATAATTAAATACAAAAAACACAGCCGGGCGCGGTGGCTCACGCTTGTAATCCCAGCACTTTGGGAGGCCGAGGCGGGCGGATCACGAGGTCAGGAGATCGAGACCACGGTGAAACCCCGTCTCTACTAAAAATACAAAAAATTAGCCGGGCGCGGTGGCGGGTGCCTGTAGTCCCAGCTACTCGGAGAGGCTGAGGCAGGAGAATGGCGTGAACCCGGAAGGTGGAGCTTGCAGTGAGCCGAGATCGTGCCACTGCACTCCAGCCTGGGCGACAGAGCAAGACTCCGTCTCAAAAAAAAAAAAAAATAAATAAAAAATAAAAAAATAAATACAAAAAACACAAGAAATTATGCAATTACATAAAAAGTGAATAATCAGCTTCCAAATGGCTATTTTGTAAATAATGAAATTAAGGCAGAAATAAAATTGTTGAAACTAATTAGAGCCAAAATACAACATACCAGAATCTCAGAGTTACAGCCAAAGCAGTGTTAAGAATAAAATATATGTCACTAAACATCCACATAAAAAAGTTGGAAAGATCTCAATTTAAAAATCTAATGTTACAATTAAAATAATTTCAAAAGTAAGAGCAAAGCAACTTCAAAGCTCGCAAAAGTCAAGAAATAACCAAAATCACAGCTGAAATGAAGAAGGTTGAGACAAAATAACTATAAAAATTTCAACGGGCCTTGTGCTGTAGCTCATTACTGTAATCCCAGCACTTTGGGAGGCCAAGGCGGGCAGATCACGAGGTCAGGAGTTTGAGACCAGCCTGGTCAACATGGTGAAACCCCGTCTTTACTAAAAATACAAAAATTAGCTGGGCGTGGTTGTACATGCCTGTAATCCCAGCTACTCAGGAGGCTGAGGCAGGATCGCTTGAAAAATGGAAGGCGGAGGTTGCAGTGAGCCGAGATCGCATCACTGCACTCCAGCCTGGGCAACAGAGTGAGAATCCATCTCAAAAAAAAAAAAAAAAGTTCAACGAAACCAGAAGTTGATGCTATGTAAAAATAATAAGATGGAGACAACACTAGACTAATGGAGAAAAAAGAAATAATTCAAATAAAAACAATTAGACTACAAAGTAAAAAAAAACAAAAAAACAAAAACCAAAACCAAAAAAACAGATGCTTGTGAGGCTGTGGAGAAACTGAATGCTTATATGCTGCTGGTGAGAGTATGAGTTTGTTTAACCATTGAGAAAACAGCTTGGAAGTTTTTCAAAAACTTGAAAACATAATTACCATTCCCAATCTCACAAGTGGGAATATACCCAATGAATGTAAGTTATTCTATCATGAGGACGCATGCACGCATATGTTAATTGCAGCACTATTCACAATAGCAAAAACAAGAAATAAAACTGTATATCTTCAATGGTAGAGTGGATAAAGAAAATGTGGTATGTAAACACCATGAAATACGATGCAGCTATAAGAAAGAACAACATCATGTCCTTTGAAGCAATGTCAATGGAGCCGGAGACCATTATTTTTAGAAAACTGGTGCAGGAACAGAAAATCAGAAACTGTATGTTGTCACTTGTAAGTGGTAGCGAAATAATGAGAACACGTGGACACAAATTAGGCAACAGCAGACACTGAGGCTCAGTTCAGGGTGGGAGGTCGGAGGATGAAGAAAATCAGAAAACAAATCTGTTGGGTACTATGCTTAGTACCTGTGATAACATAATCTGTACACAAAAACTTCATGATATGATTTTACCTATATAACAAACCTGCACATGTACTCCTGAACCTAAAATAAAAGTTAAAAAAAAAATTCGACTGGGCGCGGTGGCTCATGCCTGTAACCCCAGCCCGTTGGGAGACTGAGGCAGGCAGATCACCTGAGGCCAAAAGTCTGAAACCAACCCAGCCAGCATGGTGAAATCCCATCTCTACTAAAAATACAAAAATTAGTTAAGCGTGGTGGCACGCACCTGTAATCCCAATTACTCGGGAGGCTGAGGCAGGGCAATCACTTGAACCTGAGAGGCAGAGGTTGTAAAGAGGTGAGATCGCACCACTGAATTTGGTTTGCTTCATCATGCAACTTGTAACAGACTTTTCTTGAAGTCTCTCCCATGGATCACAACCCACAAACAACAGCTGGGCGCTCTATGATTCTTGAATCACACTTTGATTCAATTCTCTACTATTTTTACAGTGACTCCCATGTATCTCTAAAAGGAAAAATGAGGAACTAGGGATCCGAGGCACCACAACTCTTTCCACTCATAAATCCTGCACCCTGAGTCTGGATTCTCCCCTGATGACTTTCCCATCCCTGCACAATCTGGGTGAGATGAGGCGCTGGGAGTGCAGAGCTGCCCAGAGAGGCCTCCAGTCCAGGGCAAAGCCACCACAGAGGAAAAAGACAGAACTCCCAGGGTCCCAGCCGCTGGCCCAGGCACCATGTTATGGCTCGAGGGGACTAGAGCTGAGCTGGGCCAAGGAGGATTTGGGTCCTCAGATTCCAGAGCTGACTGCGGGGAAGTTTGGGTCCTGCTACAGCCACTTTCAGCCGGTTCCAACCAGCCCCCACCCCTCTCTCATGAGGACAGACCCAACACTCACCATTTCTCGGCTTCCAGGGGTTCCCGGTCTTTTAGCCATAAATCTGCGAATACGTTCAGGACACAAGTCCACAGAGGCTTGGCCTCTAGGAGCAGAGGACGCAGAGCAGTGAAGAGAAGAACTGGAGCTCTGGACTCAGGGAAACACAAAGGACCCGCAAAATTACGGAAGTGTCCTGTTCTCTCCAGCTGCACGCCTGATCGGACAGTTTCTAAGCCCCTGATTGGATAAGGTTTCAGGACCCACCCTTTATGCCTGAGTGATTGAATATTTGATCAGACGCTGGGCTGAACCGAAGCAAAAAATAACAGCCTAGGCTGCCGCCTTTACAGATAGGGCTTCTTCCCTGACCTGAGCCAGGCCAACACCAGAGGATATTTGCATTTAACCTTGTGTATAATGTCATATGCATTTATAAATGATGTATAATATAGTTATTCATAAATTGAAGGAATATAATGACAATTATTTTTAAATTTCGGATTTTATGACCTTCCTTGCTGCGGATCCTTTGCAGTGATATGGTTTGACTCTGTGGCCCCACCTAAATCTCGTCTCAAATTAATTCCCTTGCGGTGGGTCACGCCTGTAATCCCAGCACTTTGGGAGCTTGAGGCGGGCAGATCATGAGTTCAGGAGTTTGAGACTGGCCTGGCAAATATGGTGAAACCCCGTCTCTACTAAAAATACAAAAATTAGCCAGGCTTGGCAGCACACGCCTGTAGTCCCAGCTACTCCAGAGGCTGAGGCAGGAGAATCGCTTGAACCCAGGAGCCGGAGGTTGCAGTAAGCTGAGATGGCGCCATTGCACTCCAGCCTGGGCTACAGAGCGAGACTCCATCTCAAAGAAAAAAAAAAAAATGTAATTCCCACGTGTCAGGGCAGGGACCAGGTAGGAGGTGATTGGATCATTGGGCTGGATTATCCTTATGCTGTTCTGGTGATAGCAAGGGAGCTCTCAAGACACCTGACGGTTTAAAAATGTGGCACATCTCCCACCCACCCCGGCTTAGGGCAGTGGGCGTGATCCTACATTTGGGATTGTAACAAACGCCTGGGCAAGCACAAAGGTCTGAAAGCAGATTGTGAGTCTCACATGTGCCATATAAAACCCTCAGGTGGTAGAGACAGTGTCATAACAGGGACCAGCAAACAAGTGAGATTGTGACTCTCATATGCACACCTGGCCCACAGTAAGAATTGTCACCCTCCCACCTGAGCACAGCCTCCTTACACTGACGTCAATCTCACACTCAGAGGCAGTTAAAGTTGAAATTATGACTCTTACACGTGAACACAGTCCACAGGTAGCATGGTGACTCTCACACCAAGATTCAGCAGCCCTGTGAGGCTGTGGCTCTGCTACTGGGACACTGTAAGTGGGGTTCAGGCTCTCATGCACAGAGCCAGTCCACTGTTCAGGTTGTGAGTCAAATACTTAACCACATCTCGCAAGATATGTTGACTGTCATAAGTGAAGCCAGGACATTTGTGGGGTTTTAAATCTTATCTTTAAATCTTTCTGCAGGTGTAATTGTGACATATACATTTTTCCAGCATCTGATTAATTTTACTCTGTTGCCTGGGCCCAGTGTACAGTTGAGATTGTCACATATACCTGGGCCATGTACTATATTTAGTTCCTCTTCTGCATGAGACCTGTCCTCAGGGGAAATTGTAATGTATTTCTGGACCAATCATTAAAGAATTGACTCTCCTTTTCTGCCTGGGTCCTGCCCTTAGTTGGGATTGTGACATATCACCGGACCTTTAACCCAAATGATATAACTCTTTTTTCTGGGTTCTAATTACAGAAGGCATTGTGAAATATCTCTAGGCCCATCGCCTGGGTAATGTAACAGTCCTGCCTTGGCCCTGCCCACAAGGGGCGTTGTGACATATTGCTGAGCCCAGTACCTAGGTGATATGACCCTTCTGAATTGCCCCTGCACTCAGGGGAGATTTTTGACCCTGCCCAAAGTGGCAGTTGTGACATATCTTTGGCCAGCACCCAGGAGATCCAAACCTTGTGCCTGGTCTCTCTCCACAGTTGGAATTGGGAAACACACATGGCCACAGCTTACAGGTGGAATGATGATTCATACCTGAAGATATTTTGACCCTTGTAGTCTTGGGACAAAAACTAAGGTCCTATGTCTTCAACTTGTAGGATGGTCACAGAATATTATGACTCGCATGAACGTTGTATGAAGCCCTCAAGTGCTACAAAGAGTGCCAAAACAGAACCCAGCATGCAGGTAGAACTGTGGCTGTTGTATGCAAACTCAAATAGAAGTAAGGATTCTCTGCCTTCCACATTAACAGAACCCACTGTTGAGGTTTTGAATCACACACCAAGAGGCAATCAAGTTGGAATTGTGAATCTCATGCATCATCCAGTCGACAGATGAGACGATAACACCAAGTCTAGGATTTAGAACACCTGGGGGCTGTGCTTCCCCTATCAAAACACAGTCTGTTGGTGAGATTTGGGCTCTTGTGCATTGACTTAGTCCACTGTTGTGATTGACTTGCATACTTGAACTCAACCTACAAGAAGTGTTGACTCTTATACTTTTAGCAGGAAAACGTCCTGATGGTGAATTTCTGCTATTAACTGGGTCCAGGTATGAGTTTCATTGCTGTTTCTGTGAGCTGGGTTCAAAAATGAGTCACTATCTCACCTGTGGCTGCATCTACATATTACAGTCACAATTCCAAGTCTGGATTGCATTTGCATGTGAGATTTAGGACCTCACCAGTGAGCACTGTCTATGTATGAGGATGTCAATTCTATCAGATGGATGTGCATATGAGAGTCACAACCTCACCATTGTTCTGGGTCCTGTTATGACACTGTATCCCTTGAGGGCTTTATACAATATGTCTCGGTATCATAATACACTATGTCCTTTATTTAAGTAGAAGACCCAGGACCTTGCCTGTTGCCCTAAGCCTAGATATCAGTCAAAATCTGTTCTTTTAGCTGGATCCAGGTATGTGAGTCATCATCTCACCTGTGAGCTGTGACCATGTGTATGTCACAATTTCACCTGTGGGCAGGAACCAGACATGAGAGTCATATCACCTGGGTGCTGGGTAAGTGATATGTCACAATTCTTACTTGGGCAGGGTCCAAGCAACAGAGGAGAGACACATCATCTATATGACTGGTCCAGTGATGGGTGAAAATCCTCTCTCAGTGCAGGGCCCATTCAAGAGAGTCATATCACCTAGTGGCTTGGCCAAGCGATATATCACAATGCCCCCTTTGCACTAGGCCAAGACGGGACAGTTACATCACCAGAGAGCTGGGTCCAGCTATAAGTCATAATTCCTTTTGTAAAAAGTATCCAGGTAGAAGAGCAGAGTCACATCACCTAGTGGATGGGCCCAGAGAGATGCCACAATGCCACTTGTGGGCTGGGCCCTGGGAGAAGAGTGACATCACCCGGTGCTGGGCCCAGGAATATGTTGTGATCCCAACTGGAAAAAGGTTCCAGACAAGAGAGGAGAATCACATCGTCATGTTGAGAAGCCAAGAGATATTTACAATCCCCCCTGTGCACATGTCCCAGGCAGAAGACTTGAATTACCTTTTTACTTAGACCAGTAATGTCACAATGCTTCTTCAGGACAGGGCACAAACAAGATAGGACAGTCACATCATTAAATGCTAGGCTTAGTGATATGTCATAATTTTACCTGTGGGCAGGGTCCAGGCAGAAGGAAAGATTTACATCACCTAGGTGCTCAGTAAAGAGATATATTACAATTCCTTTGAGGGAAGTAGCCAGGCAATATAATCACATCACCTAGATGCTTGGCCCAGGTATAAGTCACAAGATAACTGTGTTGGGCCCAGAAGGACAATAAAATTACTAAGTTTTTAGGTAGAAGTGCATGTCACAATTACACCTGCAGGAAGGCCCAGGAATGAGACTTCCAGTTCCACACATTTCCCCATTCCAGGTGTAAGAGTCAACAATTCCTGAGACTTGGGTTCAAGTACGTGAGTCACAATCTCAATAGTGGATTGCATCTTTCCACGAGAGCCCCAATCCCTTCTCCAAGCTATGTTCCAGTAGGGGAGTCGCAACCTCAATGCTGTGCTGAATCCTGGTTGAAGAGTCCCCACTTAACCTGTGGACTGGATCTGTATATGAGAGTCACAATTCCAACTCTTGACTGCCCCTGGGTGTGAGCTTCAGAACCTCAATCATGAGCTGTGCACACTTGGGCATGTGACAATTTCTACTTTTGGCTGTGTGTTCATACAAGACTCTCAATCTCAGCTGTGTTCTGGGCCCTGTTATGAGACTCTCTGTACCCACGGGGTTTATTCAATATGCATGGGTGTCATAATCCTCTGTGATCTTCATACAAGTAGAAGACCCAGGACCTTACCCATGGCCCTAGTCCTATCTATGAGAGTCAAAATCTCTCTCTTTGGCTGGGCCTATGTGTAAGAGTTATCATAATGTCTGTAAGGTGGGTAAAAGCGTATGTCACCATCTCAGCTGTGGGGATGCACGGGCAGGTGCAGTGAGAGTTGAGATGGGAGGAGGGTTGTGATGTCCTCTGTCAGGATGTAATTGTTATTGTTTTGGGGCTGTTTTTAGATATTGTCAAATAAAATAAATTTAGATGTAGGTAAGAAGTAACTTTATTCTAAAGTAATATTGTGGCAGGGCACAGTGGCTCACGCCTGTAATCCCAGCACTTTGCGGGGTGAAGAAGGGTGGATCACTTGAGGTCAGGAGTTCAAGACCAGCCTGGTCAACATGGTGAAACCCTGTCTTGACTAAGAATACGAAAAATTAGCTGGGTGTGCTGGTGGGTGCCTGTAAATCAGAGCTACCCTGCCTGGACCAGTATCTGTAGCACTAGCCAGTCTTTTCACGAACTGACTACTGTTCCCTACCCATAGGTTTTTTTTTCTTTATTTTTTTAAATTTTCTTTCTTTTTTTTTTTTTGAGACCTAGTTTCACTCCTGTTGCCCAGGCTGGAGTGTAGTGGTGGGATCTTGATTCACTGCAACCTCCACTTCCTGGGTTAAAGAGATTCTCTTGCCTCAGCCTCCCAAGTAGCTGGGATTACAGGCAACCACCACCATGCCTTGCCTGGCTAATTTTTGTATTTTTAGTAGAGACTGGGTTTCACCATGTTGGCTAGCTGGTCTCCAACTCTTGACCTCAGGTGATCCACAAGCCTCGGTCTCCACAAAGTGCTGGGATTACAGGCATGAGCCACTGCTCCCAGCCCTCATAGGCTTTTTATAGCACGTTCTCTTATTCTGCCTTTTTCTTCTCCACAAATGCTCCTTCACAAACCCAAGTCCACACCTCTGGTGCCTAAATAAAAACCCTACTGGAAATCAAATGTCCGTGAGTTCAGGATAAATTTCTTTGACCTGCTTATTGTAAGCATAAATACAAAATAAAAATAAGACAATCATTCAACTTCAAAATAACAAAAGGAATTAACTCCTTTTTTTTAGAAAAAAATGTTTATTTTAGATACCTTTTATATGTAAATTCTTTCTCTGCTTTTAATCATTTTTGTTGTCCTTTCAGTATGTATGAAATCTATTTCTTTTCTAATTTTTATTATTTTTTTCTTTTTCTTTCTTTCATTTTTGTTTTGTTTTGTTTATTTGTTTGTTTGTTTGTTTTGGAACAGAGTTTCGCTCTTGTTGCCCAGGCTGGAGTACAGTGTTGCAATCTCGGCTCACAGCCACCTCTGCTTTCCAGGTTCAAGCGATGCTTCTGCCTCTGCCTCCAGAGTAGCTGGAATTACAGGTGCCTGCCACCACACCCGACTAATTTTTGTATTTTTGGTACAGATGGGGTTTCCCCTTATTGGCCAGCCTAGTCTAGGCCTCAGGTGATCCACCCACATCAGCTCCCCAAAGTGCTGAGATTACAGGTGTGAGCCTTTATTATGCTAACTTTGTGATTATTTAGTTGCTCTTTTTCAAGTATTTTGTGGATTAAAATTACGTTTTTTATTTGACATCTTCCTTTTTCTTAGCACAGAAAAACAGCACTATAAACTTCTGTTTTAGGACTGTTTTGTAGATTTTCATCTTCTTTTTTTTTTTGTATCCCAGGAGATATTGTATGTTGTGTTTCTATTTTCTTTTTTCTCAATATACTTTCTGATTTCCCTTTACTTTTTCTCTTTGACCCATTGGTTGTCCAGGAACATGTTGTTTACTGTCCACATATTTGTGAGTTTTAAAATTCTTACTTGGCTATTGATTTCTAGTTTTATTAAATTATAATTTAAAAAGTTGATATGGCCTGGCGCAGTGGCTCATGCCTGTAATCCCAGCAGTTTGGGAGGGCCGAGGAGGGTAAATTACCTGAGGTCAGGAGTTTGAGACCAGCCTGACCAACATGGTGAAATCCTGTGTTTACTAAAAATACAAAATTAGCTGGGCATGGTGGTGCATGCCTGTAATCTCAGCTACTTGGGAAGCTGAGGCAGAAGAATTGCTTGAACCCAGGAGATGGAGGTTGCAGTGACCTGAGATCAGGCCATTGCACTCCAACCTGGGTGACAGAGTGCAACTCCATCTCAAAAACAAAAACAAAAAACAGTTGATATAATTTTAATCTTTTTAAATTTGAAAAGAGATTGTTGTTTTTGTTGGCCCAATGTATGATCTGTCTTGGATAATGTTCCATTTGTGCTTGATAAGAATGTGTATTCTCATACTGTTACATGAAATAGTCTATACATGTCTGGGGGGTGCAGTTGTTCTACAGCACTATCCAAGCACATTGCTTTCTTTCTAGCTTTCTGTCTGAATAATCTATTGTTTTCAGTAGAGTAACAAAGTCCTCTATCATTGTCATATTTGTCTGCTTTTTTCTAAAGTTCTGTTTATATAAGTTTATATATTTTGTGCTTCAATGTTGGGTGCATAAATTTAATTGTTATGTCCTTTTGACAAATTATTCTCTTATTATTATAGTGATCTTCTTTGTCTGTTGGGACAGATTTTTTTTTCTGGAAGTCTATTTTTTCTGATATAAATATAGCCACTCTTACACTCCTTCAATTATTATTGGTATGGGTTTTTAAAATTCTTTAACCATTAACCTATGTGTGCCCTTAAATCTAAAATAAGTCACTTGTGTGAAGCGTACTGTTAATTTAAAAAATCTATTTAGACATTCTGTGAATCTTTTATTTCATTTTCTGCTTTAATAACAGGATATCCTAGAGTTGGTTTTTTTCTTTAATTTTTTGTTTATTTGTTTATTTGAAACAGAGTTTTGCTCCTGTTGCCCAGGCTGGAGTGCAATGGCACGATCTCGGCTCACTGCAACCTCTGCCTCCTGGGTTTAAGCAATTCTCCTTCCTCAGGCTCCTAAATAGCTGGGATTACAGGCGCCCATCACCACACCTGGCTAATTTTTGTATTTTTAGTAGAGACGGAGTTTCACCACATTGGCCAGGCTGGTCTTAAACTCCTGACCTCAGGTGATCCACCTGTCTCGGCCTCCCAAAGTGCTGGGATTACAGGTGTGAGCCACCATGCCCGGCCTTAGAGTTGGTATTTTCTGAAGAATAGGAGTTTACTTAGCTCACAATTTTAGATTATGGATGTCCAAGAGCATCTTATTGACATCTGATGAGAATCGTATTTCCACATCACAAAATGGCAAAAGGCATGAGGATGACAGAAGGTGGACACTAGAGAGCTTACTTTTATAATAGACTCACTTTCATGCCAACTAACTCATTCTGGAAATAATGACATTAATTCATTCATGAGAGTAGATCCCTCAGGACCTAAAATTTCCTTAAAGGTCTAACTTTATAATTTTATAACAATAGCAATTAAATTTCAACATCAATTTTGAAGGGGACATTCAAACCATAGCAATATGTTTTTCTTAGATAATTAAATTATTTGATACTTAAAAAATTGATAGGTAAGTACTTCCTACTCCCATTTTGTTAATTTTTGTCTGACAATTTAATATTACACTTTAGTATTTTTGCCATTATTTTTAAGGGCAAAAACTGCAATTACTTTTCCACCAGCCTAATATCTTTTTCTTTTCACGCTGTTTTCACTTGTGTTTTGTTGAATTTTTTTTTGCTTTTGTTATTATATGCTTTGATTCCTCTTTTCTTTCTCTTTTCTCTCTCTCTCTCTTTCTTTCTTTGATGAAGTTTCACTCTTGTGTAATGGCACAATCTCGGACCACCACAACCTCTGCCTCCCAGGTTCAAGCGATTCTCCTGCCTCAACCTCCCGAGTAGCTGGGATTACAGGCACGCGCCAACCACTCCAGGCTAATTTTGTATTTTTAGTAGAGACGAGGTTTCTCCATGTTGGCCAGGCTGGTCTCGAACTCCCGATCTCAGGTGATCCACCTGCCTTGGCCTCCCAAAGGGCTGGGATTACAGGCACGAGCCACTATGCCCGGCCCCATAAGTCAGACATTTCTATTGTGTATAAAAGTTACGTATGTGATATTTGCCTGTATAAATATTGCCCCATTTTATTTATTAATTATCTTGTTTATTTCTTTTCTTGGGTGGTTGTCAGTGTTTTATTGTCTGGATGAGTAGTCAGAAAGGCAGTCTAAAATTACCGTCTATTTATTGTTTGAATATGTTATTATGTGAGAAAAACACTTGTTTAATTTTTGAAAAATGTAACTTTTTTTGAGAGATGTAAATATTTGTGATTAAAAACATAAAATTACCATCTTAAGCATTTTAAAGTTGTATACTTAAACTGTATGTTGAGTGCTTTTAAGTATATTTACATTATTTTCAAACAGATCTCTAGATCAATTTTATCTTTAAAAAGTACAATTTGGCCGGGCGTGGTGGCTTACACCTGTAATCCCAGCACTTTGGGAGGCCGAGGCAAGTGGATCACCTGAAGAGTTCAAGAGTTCAAGACCAGCCTGGCCAACATAGTGAAACCCTGTCTCTACTAAAAATACAAAAAATTAGCTGGGCATAGTGGCAGGCGCCTGTAATCCCAGCCACTCGGGAGGCTAAGGCACGAGAATCACTTGAACTCGGGAGGCTGAGGTTGCAGTGAGCCAAGATGGCGCCATTGCACTCCAGCCTGGGCAACAAGAGCGTTACTCAGTCTCAAAAAAAAAGTACAATTTAACATACAATAAACTGTCTTCTCCTTCTCTTTTCTGTTTCTGAAGAACATCATTTTACTTTCTGTTTTGTCTGTCTCTTTTTGATTATCTTATTTTAGTCAATATATTTTTTCCCACATCTTTAATTTTAACAAATAAGTTGGTCTGCTCTCAGTTCAGATTCATCAGGAAATTGAATCATATCCAGAAGAATTAAAACTGAAAGACTAATATGTTTGTTAAAGCAATGCAGATTGTCATACTAATAAACCCTAACATTTCAAAGGCTTGGCAAAATAATACATTTTCTGCACACATCACCATCCCCTTTGGTTTATTTCTGGTTAAGAAAACTTCTTCATGATTATTCAGAGATTAGTTTTTTTTTTAAATTTTCTATCTGGACTCTTTCTTCAGCCAATAGATGAAAAAAGATTCAAGGAAGACACATTTGCTTTTTATTCACACATCACTTCCCGTCACTATGCTGACCAGAGTCAATGTGAGCAGAGTTGAGAATAGCAGTTTTCTGGTAGGACAGCCACTTCTCAGCAAAAAATGACACAATAAAAGTATAAATCTTTCATGGAAGGCTCACCTATTTTCAGCAAATTAAGCATATGCATTAATAAAATTCTTGTGGTAAAAATAAAGATTCATTTTGTTGATTCCTATTGAGCTCAGGTAATTTTGGATGAAAAGCCAGCAAATATAGAGCAAAAAAATTATTTGAAATAGAAATATTGTGAATAAAGTTATTCTGTCAAAGTAAAAATACTTTTATCTCACACTAGTCATCTTACCTATAGTTGTACAACCTCAAATGCTGCTTTTTATTAACAATGGTACTTCATATAAGTATTCCATTTATACCACCCTTCTTCACTGTTTCAATGGCTTCTGCACTTCATATCAGTGAAAAACAGGCTGGCTGGTGCCAGGAAATGGATGTGGTGCTATTGCTACTTGAAGAGTAATGATGAAGAGCACTTGTCTGAATTGTTCCCATGTGACCAACACTGTTATTTGGCCCAAAGTACACACATTTCTTATTTTCCTCTAAATTTACTGATGAAATAAAATTCTTAGCTAAGAAAGGCTTGATCTAATTCAAAGATGTTTTATGATATTTGGTTGACATTTCAGTGTGTCTGACTTAAATGGAATATTGGAAATTTTCATGAATCCAAATAGAGTGTTATACATGAACAATCTTTTACTAAAAGCCTTTCTAAGGCAGAGTAAAATTCATAAAGTTTCTTTATAATATAGAAGAAATGTGTTAACCATATGTTCCCAGGAATTAACTCTGAACACTGAGCATTCTCAGTTCCCAGTGTTCACTCTGAGTCATTCAGGAAAAATTGGTATCTCTTTAAGGAGACAGAAAAAGACGTTTGGGGGAGGGTCACAACATTGCACATAAATATTTTCTACATGCACCTTTTAGGATCTTAATCTACTTGGTCTATTATTTGCATGGCTAGACAGTTAACTGAATCTAGTCATACTATTTTGCTTTTTGCAGCTAATGACATCTGTTACCTATAAGTTTCATACAAGTTTGCTCAGCTAAACATGAATTTGTTGTTAATTTACTCTAAATTGAGGAACCAGATTTGCAATTTCCAATATTTCAAAGTTAAAGCAAATCAGAGAAGAGTAACGTGTGTATGGAGTATGCATTTTCTTGCCCAACTATCAAAATTCTTCTCATATTGCCTTTGACACTCCAGGCAGCCACCTAAAATATATTCCATCCTAATATTTTTAGCCAGGATATTAGATTTCAAAAGGTCAAGGATTTAATAATTGGGCAAAGCCAAAATCTTGTCTTTGCTTCTTGACCATATCAAAGAGCATGGCAATTATGCCAAGCCATTGAAAGATATGGTTCTGATGACTTTTATTTTATTTCAAATGTTTTCTCTAATTGTTAGTCTTATTGCATTAATCTAAAAGAGAAACTATCTATCTAAATAAAAATTTATTTATTCAAGAAATATTCATGTTAAGGTGTTCAAAATTCAATATTGTATTACAGAATAGTAGAATTCTCCAAAATTAGAAAGTCAGATTATTATTAATAAATTCATTATTTTTTCAACATTTTCCAGTCTTGAAGATTCCTCCTTTTTTCTCTGCCATGAGATCCTCCTATTCTCTCTACTGAAAGCAACATGTTGAAGGCAGAAATAGAGACAATATATAAATATATCCCTTGCCATGTGGCCACCATAAACAGCTTACGACATCTCTTATCAAGAAGTTTGATTAATTTCAGGGAAGCAGGAGTATTTTTCTATGATATGCTCTTTCTCTTTAAAGCACATCTGATTAAGTTAAGTCTAATCAAGATAATATCTCTTATGATAAACAATAAGCCAATACATTAGTAACCTAATTACATGAATAATGTCCCACCACAGTCACACATTTTCTCATTCAAGAGAAAAGGATTACACAGCAGGTGTGCACGGAAGGGGGAACCTGAGGGTCATCTGAGAATTTTGCCTACCCAACTGAATAGATTTCTAAAATCAGCTTTCAGTTGCTTTTGTTGTCTATCTAAGTAAACAAAGAGATCATCTGCAAACCATAATTAATTGAACTGCTTTTCAATTTTATTCATTAAAATAATTATTAACTTTTCCTGGTTTACATGAAGTATTTCTCATTTATATTATACATTCACATACATATATGTATAACAATACAAACATATCCATTTTAAATTTTTGTTAAATTTTTAAGAACGGATGTTAAAGGTAACTTCTTTTCTGTTTGAAATGGTTTTTATTGTTGTATTCAAGAGTATTATCTCTGGAGTCAAAGTTGCTTGTGTTTTAATACTGGCTCTGCTATTGTGAGCATGTTACTTCTCTCTCTGGCTCCGTTTTTTTCTTTGTAAATTGAGGATAACAATAATACCTTTGTTATTAAGTTACTAAGTCTATTAGTCCATTCTCACACTTTTGTAGGGATGTACCCAAGGCTAGGTAAATTATAAAGGAAAGAGGTTAATTTGACTAACAGTTCAGCATGGCTGGAAAGGCCTCAGGAGACTTACAATCATAATGAAAGGGGAAACAAATACGTCCTTTTTCATATGGTGACAAGAAGAGAAAACATGCTGAGCAAAAGGGAGAAAAGCCCCTTAGAAAACCATCAGATCTTATGCGAACTCACTCACTGTCATGAGAACAGGATGAGGGTAACTGACCACATGATTCAATTACCTCCCACCAGCTGTCTCCCATGACACATAGGGATTATGGGAACTACAATTCAAAATGAGATTTGGGTGTGGACACAGCCAGACCATATCACTGTGAGAACAAAATTTATTAACACATGTATACTGTTATGGTTAGTGCTCAATACAAATTAGCTATTATTAACTAGATATTTATATGCTGAATTATGTTAATACATGCTTTCACACAAGTATTTTTCCATTACACATGAGTTTTCCAACCAATAGATGAATATATATTTAAATTACAATTTTATTCTAAATGTGGCATATACATTTAGAATAATAGTACACAATGGAATACTATGTAGCCTTAAAAAGGGGGAAAATATTGTCAATTGAAAAAATATGGATACATTTAGAGGATACTTTGCTAAGTACAATGAGCCAGACACACAAAGAAAAGTACTGCATGATTTCACTTATATGCAGAATCTAATAAAGTTTTAATAACAAAGTAGAATGTGGAATAATTGGTTACCAGAGGCAGATGTTGATAAAAGAATGCAAAGTTTTACAAAGAGGTTTTGAGATCTATTGCACAGTAGGGTGATTATAGTCAATGAAAATGTATCTATGTTTCAAAATAACTAACAGTAAGTTTTAATGTCTCATCACAAAAAATGGTAAGTGAAGTGATACATATATGTTAACTTTATTTCATATTTTATACATATCAAAACATTACACTGTACCCACAAATGTATACAATTTTGATTTGTCAACCAAATATAATAGTAATACATGTATTTTTGTTTTGTAAAACTTAACTTTAAAAAGTTGGGCCAGAGAAATAAATGATTCTTCATATCTTATAATTTCAGGAAAGATATGCATTTATTTTTAATTACACATAGCTTGGTTACTTAGTGATGTTGGTAAGTAAACTTTTGATATCATGAATAGTATGCACCTCTCACTCAATAATAAAATATGTTAATTATCATTGTTCAGAATAATATAATTCTTTCTTTCTTTTTTTATTTTTTATTTTTTGAGACGGAGTTTTGCTCTTGTGTCCCAGGTTGGAGTACAATGGTGCCATCTTGGCTCACCACAACCTCCACCTCCTGGGTTCAAGCAATTCTCCTGCCTCAGCCTCCCGAGTAGCTGGTGGCATGAGCCACCACGCCCAGCTAATTTTGTATTTTTAGTAGAGATGGGGTTTCTCCGTGTTGGTCAGGCTGGTCTCAAACTCCCGACCTCAGGTAATCTGCCTGCCTCGGCCTCCCAAAAAGTGCTCGGATTACAGGCATGAGCCACTGTGCCCGGCTTTATTTGATAATAGAATAGTTTATAAGATAGAATCTAAAGCAACTGTTTAAAGTAAAATTCTCTCAAGATAAATGATTTTCTTCACTTAAAAGAAAAGTTATACTACCTTTAAATTTGCTAAGTAAACCTAAAAATTAGTATGCAAAAAATAATTTATTAAACAAGTAGATCAGAAAACAATTTGCCTCTTTCTCTAATTTTAAAACTGACAAACACTCAGCATTTAAGTGCTTATTATCTAGTGTTACTAGAGTAGTAAAGAGCAGTACAAGATGAGGGATCTTTCTTTAGTATCTATATTCATGCTGTATGAGAATATACGAGAATTTGCCAAGGACAGTATTAAAAATATCCATCGACTATTATATTCCCAAACTGACCAATTAAAATGAACATGGATTACAACCCCCTGGTGTGGCCACCTTGTTGTTCCCAGGCTTAACATTGGTTCTGATCTAAAAAACTATACAAATCACCAGAGCTAATAAATTTTCTGTGCACTTGCTATATGCTGGGCACTCTTCTGACACCTTTATTCGCATTAATTGCTTTAATTTTACCAAAACCATAGGATTTAGGCAGTATTATCCTTACTGTACAGATGAAGAGTCAAGCACAGAGATGTCAAGAAACTGTCTCCAGGTCACACAGACCATAAGTGACAGAACCAGGATGCAATCAGGGACCACCAGATACTGAGCTTTAATATTAACCATTATGGCCAGCCCCATTGCACTCATGTTGTTGTTTTTTTTTTTCCATTTTTTATTTAACATTTTTGCTTTGAATTTTCTAATTTAGTAGAAATGAAGCAGAATTTTAAAACAACTTTTTTGACCCCTAAATAGTATGGAGAACTTCATTTTGGGTTCAAAGTACTCATAACAAGCCTAACACAAATACTTTGGTTGGTAAATGGTTTCTAACAACCCTGCTCCTCTCATTGCTTAAAAGAGTCACTAATGGTACTTTTGAAAAATATCTTTTATATTAAAAGCTAGAATGAAACCAGGTGCAGTGGCTCAAATGTATAATCCTAGCACTGTGGGAGGCCAAAGTGGGCAGGTCACGAGTTCAGGACTTTGAGACCAGCCTGACCAACATGGTGAAACCCTGTCTCTACTAAAAATGGAAAAATTAGCCGAGCATGGTGGCGCACACCTGTAATCCCAGCTACTCTTCAGGCTGAGACAGGAGAACTGCTTGAACCCAGGAGGCGGAGGTTGCAGTGAGCCAAGGTCACACCACTGCACTCCAGCCTGGGTGACTAAGCGAGACTCCGTCTCAAAAAAAAAAAAAAAAAACATACTTTTTCATATAGAATGAGTAAAGAATATTGTTTTCTCAGTGACTAAAATGAAACAAATTAGAATTACTAACCAGTCACTTACAAAGTGGTTTTAAATGTGATTTAATGACCACATGTGTAGTTTCTTTGAACTCATTTTAACAACTTATTTCTATTGCTTCTTCACTTGTTAGAAAATAATTAAAATTTATGTTACTGAAAGCCTATGTTTTTTTATTATTTATTTTATTTTATTTTATTTTTGAGACGGAGTCTCTCTCTGTCGCCAGGCTGGAGTGCAGTGGTGCAGTCTCGGCTCACTACAACTTCCACCTCCTGGGTTCAAGCGATTCTCCTGCCTCAGCCTACCGAGCAGCTGGGACTACAGGCACCCGCCACCCCACCCCGCTAATTTTTCTTTTTGTATTTTTAGTACAGATAGGGTTTCATCATGTTGGCCAGGATGGTCTTGATCTCTTGGCATTGTTATCCGCCAGCCTCAGCCTCCCAAAGCGCTGGGATTACAGACGTGAGCCACCGCGCCCGGCCCTAAGCCTATGAATTTTATTCTAATCTTAGTGATCATCTTAAAAACCTTGTATGCTTATGATTATAGAAACCCTATTCACTACTTACATTTAGAAGAGAAATAACTACTTTGCAGTAAATCAAATGGGTTAATTCTTGCTATGTTATAAGCAATTACAATATTAATACCATCATCTAGATAGAACTTACAGATATCTGCATGTTCAAATTGTTTTAACATATAATAATTTAGAAACTATTAAGTTTTATAAACTATAAAGAACTAAAAAATGTATCAATGCATTTTCCTCAGTTTTTCTGTGCTATTTGTTATTTAACTTGTCAGCAATAACAATAGAAAATCTGATATTTACTATTCTGGGTCCAGCAGCGCATGGGACGAGCCAATGTGCTTTAGGGCTTTTACTTTCAGCTTGGGCACCTTTAGCTTCTGGTGCCGATGGCAATGTAACAGAAGACACTAAAAATCAGGTGTTGCCCTCCGTCACATGATTGGTCACTGTGTGAACACAATAAATACCTTTGCATGAAAAACAACTGAGTAAATGTTTTAACCCAAAAGCTGCCATAATCTCCAAAATTTGCCCAGAGAAAATGACCAAAATGTTGGCTACAGTTAGGTGACTAAGAGTGAAAACCGTAGACTGTGAACCTCACCCACTAAAAAATAATCATAAAATAACAGAAAAATCTCTCAAGATTGTAACATTAATATGAAAAAGAAATATTATTCCTTATTTTAAATCACAGAGCTCATTTTATTTGCAACATTTAATATTCACACTCAAAAATACAAGATCCTGCATGAAAACATAAGTTGTGTTATAAATATATCATATAAATAACATGTAATAATTATCCCTTAATATTAACTCTCCTATAAATTTAATTTCTAAGATATATTTTCTAAATAATTTTGTATATACTACAGTTTGTGTTAGAATCTAAAAAAAATTTTTTTTTTTACAAAGACAAATAGAGCTACCTGATTTAATTGTCTCACTTGTGGACAGTGTATACCTCTTATCTCAATTAACTGATCTGGAAGTTACATCGAGAAGCTATAAGCTCAAACTCCCAAGTTTAACACAGTTTTTCACCATATTAAAAAATTCCAGGCTGGGTGTGGTGGCTCACGCCTATAATCCCAGCACTTTGGGGGGCCAAGGTGGGCAGATCATGAGGTCAGAAAATCGAGACCATCCTAGCTAATGAGGTGAAACCCCATCTCTACTAAAAATACAAAAAAATTAGCCGGGCATGGTGGCACGCACCTGTAATCCCAGCTACTTGGGCTGAGGCAGGAGAATCACTTGAACCCAGGAGGCGGAGGTTGCAGTGAGCTGAGAATGTGCCACTGCACCCCAGCTTGGGCGACAGAGCAAGACTCTGTCTCAATAAAAAAAAATTTAAAAAAATTCCAAACTTCTCATCAGAACCTACAAAGTACTGTGTGAAATGACATGGCACAGAGAGAACAGTGAGAAAACTGTAGCCATAACACAGAAAAAAGGGGAAGGGCTGTGATGAATACATCATTAGGATAAACATAAAAAGTCACAAAACAAAAGATAATCAGAAAATTTAAAAGGCAGAATTTTTATGTAAATTCAGAAAGGCCGTTCTGCAGCCTGGGAACAGATGTCCTCTGCACATGCATAACCAATGTTATTTTATCACCATTAATATTTCCCATCTGTGACTGAGAGTTACAAAGACACTCAAGCAGAATAGTTATGGCTAATTATGAAGCATCTAGTATACAGATAGCCCTATCATATATTTGTGCATTGGTCTCTTTTTATACTGCTATAAAGATACTACCCAAGACTGGAAAATTTATATTGAAAGGAAGTTTAATTGACTCATGGTTCCACATGGCTGGGGAAGCCTCAAGAGCCTTACAATAATGGGAGAAGGTGAGGGAGAAGCAAGTATCTTCTTCACTAGGTGGCAAGAGAGAGGGAGAGCAGGAAAAATGACCACTTATAAAACCATTTGATCTCGTGAGAACTCACTCACTATGAGAACACCGTGGGTATCATTCTGCTCCTGGCCCTTTCCAAATCTCATGCCCTTTTATATTTCAAAACCAAACATGCTTTCCCAACAGTTCCTCAAAGTCTTAACTCATTTTAGCATTAACCTGAAAGTCTAAGTCCAAAGTCTCATCTGAGACAAGGCAAGTCCCTGCTACCGGTGAGCCTGTAAAGCAAAAGCAAGTTAGTAACTTCCAAGATACAATGGGGGTACAGGCCTTAGGTAAATTCTTCCATTTCAAATGGGAGAAATTGGCCAAAACCAAAGAGCTACAGGCCCCATGCGAGTTTGAATTCCAACAGGGCAGTCAGTAACTCTTAAAGTTCTAAGATGTTCTCATTTGACTCCATGTCTCACATGTGGGGCATGCTGATGCAAAGGGTGGGCCCTCATGGCCTTTGGAAGCTCCTTCATGGACTGGAACAGAGTGCCTGTGGCTTTTCCAGATGCACAGTGCAAGATCATGGTGGATCTGTCATTCTGGGGTCTGGAGCATAGTGGCCTTCTCACAACTCCAGCAGGCAACTTCAGTGGGGGCTCTGCGTGAGTGCTCCAACCCCACATTTCCCTTCAGCATTGTCCTATCACAGGTATATTATGAGGGCCCTGCCCCTGTAGAAGACTTCTGCCTGAATATCCAGGCATTTTTATATATCCTCTGAAATCTAGGCTGAGGTTCCTAGAGCTCAACTCTTGTCTTATGTGCATTCCCACGCCCAACACTGCATGGAAGACACCAAGGCTTGAGGATGGCACTTTCTGAAGAAATAACCCAAGCTGTGCCTTGGCCCCTTTTAGCCACAGCTGGATGTGGAGCAGCTGGGATTAGGGCACCAAGTCCCAAGGCTTCATAGAACAGTGGGGCCCTGGGCCTCAACCATGAAACCATTGTTTCCTCCTATGGCTCCTGGCCTGTGATGGAAGAACCTGTCTCACATCTTTGACATGACCTGAAGACATTTTTCCCATTGTCTTGGCTATTAACATTGAGCTCCTTTTGGCTTTTGCAAATTTCTGCAGTGGCTTTAATTTCTTTCCAAAAAATGGGTTTTTACTTTCTACCTCATGGTCAGGCTGCAAATTTTCCAAACTTTTATGTTCTGCTTCCATTTTAAACAGAAGTTTCTCATCTCCATCTGAGACCACCTCAGCTAGGACTTTATCATCCATATCACTATTAGCATTTTGGTCAAAAGCATTCAACAATCTTTAGGAAGTTCCAAACTTTCCCACATCTTTCTATCTTTTTCTGAGCTCTGTATTAGTCTGTTTTCACACTACTATGAAGATACTACCAGAGAATGGGTAATTTATATAAAGAGGAGGTTTAATTTACTCACAATTCTGCATGGCTGGGGAGGTCTCAGGAAACCTACAATTATGGTGGAAGGCAAAGGAAAACAAGCACCTTCTTCACTAGGCAGCAAGGGAGAGGGAGAACAGAAAAAAAAGCCACTTATAAAACCATCAGATCTTTTCAGAACTCATTATAATGTGAACAGCATGGGGGAAAATTACCCCCATGTTCCAATCACCTTCCGCCAAATCCCTCCCTTGACACGTGGGGATTACAATTTGAGAGAAGATTTGGGTGGGATAAGATTTTACAGTAATGAATTCAATACAAGGCACATAATATAGATTTTGTTTTCAGAATCTGAGGTTTCCAGGTTTCTAGTTAATTATCTACCTTATTAAAATGATCTTGTTTCAACATTGTTCTTTTCTGAAAATGCATAAAAACTCACACAAACACAATAGCTTGCTACATAACTTTCTTATGCATAAGGTATATCTTTTTTTTTTTTTTTGAGATGGTTTCTCGCTCTTTCACCCAGGCTGGAGTGCAGCAGCACCATCTCAGCTCACTGCTACCTCCACATCCAAGGTTCAAGCAATTCTCCTGCCTCAGCCTCCCGAGTAACTAGGACCATGGGCATGCACCACCATGCCCAGCTAATTTTTTGTATTTTTAGTAGAGATGGGGTTTCACCATGTTGGCCAGGCTCATCTTGAACTCCTAACCTCAAATGATCCTCCCACCTCAGGCTCCCAAAGTGCTGGGAGCCCCTGTGCTCGGCTGGTGTATCTTTAGAGAAATATATTTGTATATGTAACTCTATGTAAATTAAAACTAAAAGTCTGTTTTTGTTTGTCAGCAGAGATGCCACATGTGAAAAAAATATATAAAACAAAATTTTAAAAATATTTAATCAAGACTCAGAAATGTATGGATATTAATTATACTCACGTAATTTTTATGATCATAAAATGACCCTGTGGTTAATAGTAATTCAATTGCACATATTGAAATAACTAAAACTGTATAATGGGACTGTTTGTAATACAAAGGATAAATACATGCTCCAGGTGATGAATGCCTCATTTACTCTGTTGTGATAATTAAATATTATGTGCGTGTGTTAAAATATCTCATATATGCCATAAGTGTGTATGCACACTACCCACAAAAATTTTTTTAAAAATTAAATAAGGTAAAAAAGTACAAATTTGTCCTATGGGAACAAAATTCTTCAACTTGCTTGCTGTTTAAAACCACTAGCAGGCCAGGCATGGTGGCTCACGCCTGTAATCCCAGCACTTTGGTACACCGAGGTGGGTGTATCACCTGAGGTCAGGAGTTTGAGACCAGCCTGGCCAACATGGTGAAACCCCGTCTCTACTAAAAATACAAAAATTAGCCGGGAGTGGTGGTGTGTGCCTCTAGTTCCAGCTACTTGTGAGGCTGAAGCAGGAGAATCACTTGGACCCAGGAGGTGGAGGTTGCAGTGAGCTGAGATCACACCACTGCACTCCAGTCTGAGTGACAGAGCAAGACTTCGTCTCAAAACAAACAAACAAAAACACTGGCAAAAAAAGATTACTAGTGATGTCATTCCCCTACATTAACAAATAGTATATTGTCACCATCTTTTACCCAGAAGCTTAAGTAAGATGAGACACATTCGAGTCAATGGCAACTTAATACTTCTTTCAAAGCACAATAGTTTTAGCTCATTAAAAACAACTGTTTACATAGAGGTATAACTGATAAAATAATTTACTACTGCCATTCAAAGGTTTTCCTCACTAGAATTTAGAATATTACTCTGAACACCCGCCTTATACATCACTAAAACAATGTTATAAGTCAACCACAAAGAACCTCTCCATTTAGATTTTCATTATGCATTTTACAACTTAACGTCCTTACTTGTCCATAGAAAAGTTCATGAATAATGGACACCTATAAAAAACAATCTCTCATATCTCTGATGCAACAATTGGTCCAATACTTTCACATAAACAATGGGAAGAAAGGATCAACATGAAGTAATCTGAAACTTGAGTTACGTTACTATTTGCTTTTCAGAAAATCTATAATTTTTTTTACAGAGAAAGAAGCATACTTTGAATGTAATTATAAATCTCCAAATAAATCTACTTCTTTAAATTTATATTGTTAGATTTATATCTTTTTTTACACTCAACACTCTGATTTAGTGTAATGCCTGAAGTTTCAGCGCCTTCATTCTTTCTATTGTGAATCCTCAAATGTTTATATAGACTTAATTTTTGATTAAATATATTTTCCCCATTTACTGCATCTGCAAAAATATTTTTTTTAGTATAAACTAGTGTTTTCTAAACTGTAGTTTTTGAACAAATATTTTTGCACATTCATTTATACTTTCTCTCCAATATAAATTCTCTGATGTTCAACGAAGTTTGAGCATCTGCTTCAGGGTTTTCCTTTGATATAAAATGTGTACAATAAAATCTATAATATAAATAAAGGTACTACACAATCCTCTTTATGTTTTAATGTTTGTCTTTAGAATAAATAGTCTTTACTTCAAAGGCCTATATTTTCTGAAAGGTCTTTTTACAGTAATCACATTTATGCTTCTTTTTTTTTTAGACGGATTCTTACTCTGTCATCCAGGCTGGAGTACGGTGGTGCGATCTTGACTCACTGCAACCTCCACCACCTGGGTTTAAGTAATTCTCCTGCTTCAGCCTCCTGAGAAGCTGGGATTACAGGTGCATACCACCATGCCTGTCTAATTTTTGTGTTTTTAGTATAGATGGGGATTCACCATGTTAGCCAGGCTGGTCTTGAACTCCTGACCACATGATCCACCCGCCATGAACTCCCAAAGTACTGGGGTTACAGGCATGAGCCACCACATCTGGCCTATAATGCTTTTGTTAAGGATAAACTTTCTGATATTGAGTAAGATGTGAACAGATATTAATGGCTTTTCACATTCTTTATGTTTGTACAATTTTTCTCTAGGATAAATGCTTTCCTGTGCAATAAGATGTGAAAATTTGTTAAAAGTTTTGCCACATTCTTCATATTTGTATGAGTTTTCTTCAGTATAAATTATCTTACCTACCATAACATGTAACTACCATTTAAAGGCCTTACTTCATTTAACACATTTCTAGAGTTTCTCACCAGTATGATTTCTCTGTTTTAGAAAAACTTCAGGTGTGGTTAAATGCTGTCACATTTTTTATGTATGTAGAGTTTCTCTCCAGTATAAAATATTTTAATTAATAAAGATGGAGAACCAGTTAAAAGCTTTGCCACATTTTTTTTTTTTTTTTTACAATTGCAGGGGTTCTCTCCAGGATCAATTATTTTACATTTATTCAAACAAAAAGTTTGAGGACTTTTAAAAGACATTTCCATATTCCTTATTGTAGAGTTTCTCTTCAGTATCAATTCTTTTAGTGTATAATAAGGGTTCAAGAGTAGGTAAAAGCTTTACCACATTCTTTGTTTTTGTAGGGTTTGTCTCTAGAATGAATTATCTGACACTGTGTAAGGCCTGAGATGTGCTTAAATGTTTTGTCACATTTTTGACCTTTGTAGAGTCTCTCTAATATAAATTCTCTTAGGCTTTGAGAGGCTGAAGCAGGTGGTTCACCTGAAGTCAGGAATTTGAGGCCAGCCTGGTCAAAATGGTGAAACTCCATCTCTACTAAAAATACAAAACTCAGCCAGTGTGGTGGCATGTGCCTGTAATTCCGGCTACTCAGGAGGCTGAGGCAGGAGAATCGCTTGAACCCAGGAGAGGTAGAGGTTGCAGTGAGCTGACATGGTGCCACTGCACTCCAGCCTGGGTGACAAAGTGAGACTCCATCTCAAAAAAATATTTTTAAATAAATTCTCTTATGTTCATTAAGGTTTGAAGGGTGGTTAAAAGCTTTGTTACATTTTTTTTACATTTATAAGATTTTTGTCTGATATGAATTATCTTATGTACGACAGTGGTTTGGAACTGGTTAAAGGATTGGCCACATTCTCCACACTTGTAGTGATTTTTTCCAGTATAAATTATTTTATGTATTATAAGGCCTGAGGGCTGGACTTTACCACATTATTCACATTTGTAGGGTTTCTCTCCAGTATGCATATTCTTATGATTAGCAAGACTTGAATGCCACTTAAAAGCTTGGTCACATTCTTCACATTTGTAGGGTTTCTCTCCAGTATGAATCCTCTTATGAGTATTTAGAGTTGAGGAGAAGGTAAAGGCTTTCCCACATTCTTTACATTTGTAGAGTTTCTCTCCAGTATGAATCATCTTATGTTTCTTAAGGGTTGAGGAGCAGTTAAAGGCTTTGCCACATTCTTCACATTTGTAAGGTTTCTCTCCAGTATGAATTCTTTTGTGGTAAGTGAAGGTTGAGGGTAAGCTAAAGGCTTTGCCACATTCTTCACATTTGTAGGGTTTCTCTCCAGTATGAATCCTCTTATGAGTATTTAGAGTTGAGGAGAAGGTAAAGGCTTTCCCACATTCTTCACATGTGTAGAGTTTCTCCCCAGTATGAATTATCTTATGTTTCTTAAGGGTTGAGGATAAGCTAAAGGCTTTGCCACATTCTTCACATGTGTAGGGTTTCTCTCCAGTATGAATTCTCTTGTGGTTAGTAAGTGTTGAGGAACGGCTAAAGGCTTTGCCACATTCTTCACATGTGTAGGGTTTCTCTCCAGTATGAATTCTCTTGTGGTTAGTAAGTGTTGAGCGGCTAAAGGCTTTGCCACCTTCTTCACATGTGTAAGGTTTCTCTCCAGTATGAATTCTCTTATGTTTAGTAAGGGATGCAGACCAGCTAAAAGCTTTGCTGCATTCCTCACATCTGTAGGGTTTCTCTCCAGTATGAATTCTTTTATGTCTAGTAAGGGTTGAAGAGCAGTTAAAGGATCTGCCACATTCTTCACATTTGTAAGACTTCTCCCTAGTATGAATTATCTGATGTTGATTTAGGTGTGAAAGCATGCAAAATGATTTGCCATCGTTTTTACATTTGAAATGTTTCTTTCCAGTATGTCTTGTCTTGTGTCTATTGGAATTTGAAAATTTACCAAAGACTTTGACACATTTATGAGTCTGAAATATTTTGTTTTGGGTAGTTGACAAATATTGGTTAACATGATTATAACCTCCTTTGTGCACCTCACACTCACCCACACTTTTACAGCATTTTTTTACTTGTAAATTCTCGTGTCCACATTTTCCATATCTTCTCAGTATCACTTTTTGGAGTGAATCTTTTATGCTCTGCTCTGGCTGAAGGTCTTGGATGAAATGAGAACATGTAACTGAAAGACATAAAAATCACAAGTTTCTCCACGTACTACACTCAGATAAATATATTTTGCAGATCAAATATATAAAATTATACAAAGTACATTAGCAAAATGGCATATCAAAATACCACAAGCCGTAATTCCTTCATAGATGTATAAATGTAACAAAATCATAGTGATCAAAATACCTTTGTGGGAAATTTATAAGTAAAGTAACTGTGGGCACCAGGTGGGCACAATGCCAAGAGCCATAGAGAGACAAAAGAAAAGTCTGCTACGTTTACCCAACACAGCCCTTCCTCATCCCCAATAGAACATGGTGTCTTTAGGAGCAAACTGGCTTTTATCTCAAAAGAAAAATACTGGCACCTATATCTTTACTTTTGGCTTATAGGAGCCTTTCTGTCCTCCATGACAGAAAGTGCTGAATGAAATGGTGGTATACTTTGAAATGACATCTTTAAGTCTTTTGAAATCAAAAGTGAATGTTAACAACAGCAGAAAGACTGCTGTACCACAGACAGAAAATAGGTGTAGAAAGTAGTTACTGACTGCTAAGAGGAAACATGGAGAAGTCTTTTAACTGAAAAATAAATACAAAATTGCAGACAAGACACATCCTGAGAACATGTTTGAAAGACTCTGAGAATCTCTAGCCAAGACAATTGGTTTCAGGCTATGCCAGGAAAGAGTTGCATTATAAAGATCATGAAAGATAGTTTTACATTAATGTCTAAATCTCAACCAAAGATTACAATGTTTATAAAATATTAGGGCAACACGGTCCAATCAAAAAAATCAAAAATTTTGAAAAAGAAACTATTAAGCTAAAGATTTATATATTAATTTTAAAAATATAAGATAATCCATATTATGCTCAGTGAGAGAAATGCAAAACTAGATACCTAAATAATATCAGAAAAATAAGAACATCAACAAAAGCTTAGAATAATAAAAATAAACGTGGAGGTAAAAGAAAACAGCTGAAAACACTTAATGAAGAAGTGAAACAAACAAACTAGGATATACACAGAGAGGTCCATAACACATATTTAAGCAAAGTTTCAAAAGTCACAAACCAGAAGATAGTCTTTGGAGCTGCAAGATAAATGTGAGGTATTATTTATAAGCATAGTCCCCTGAGACAACCAGTGAATTTGTCAACAGACATCTTGCAGGTCAGAAAAGAACTGTGTAAAATGGTCAAAGTGCTGAAAAAAATCTTCATGGTGAGAATAATATAACCAGCAAACATGTACTACAAAATAAACAAAAAATAAAGATCTTCCAGAATAAACCAACGCTGGAAAAGCATATAAGCACTGCATGTGCCCTAAATAAAATGCTGAAAAGAGGTCCTTCCACTTAAAATAACATGATGAAAAAAATACATAACTTTCTGAAAAACATATGCATTTACAAAAAATAAAAGTCTGTGGCATTGTGATCATGCAGAAAACATTTTTAGTTGTTCTTTAAAATTTGAAAGATATAAACATAAAAATAATCAAAAAACATAAAAAGATATAATTAGCAACATTAATAAGACATACGGGATAGATATAATGAGAACAAATTTTTCTACGCAAATGAAGTCATTTTTTTACCAGTTTAAAATATACTGTTGTAACATTAAGATTTTCTAAAATCTCCAATGTAGCACAAAGAAAAAATCTTTATAGACACACAAGAAAATGAATCAATTACTAGCATGAGACAAAGATTGATATTATTGATATAATTGATATTGATATTATATAATGGTAAAATGAGTCCATTTACTAGGAATCTGTAACTATTATGTCTATCTATATGTATATGCATATATAACATCAGGGCTTCAAAATATATATTTATAAAAAGCAAATATTGACAGAAATGAAGCAAGAATTAAAATAGCAGCATAAAATTATAAACATTAAGATCTCACTTTCAATAATAAAAAATTCAAATAAAAAATCAATTAAAAAAACAGAAAACCAGAAGAACATAATATAGTGTATGAATTCATTTTGCATTGCTATAAAAAATTGCCTGAGACTGGTAATTTATAAAGAAGAATATTTCTTTGGTTCACTGTTCAGCAGAGTATACGAGAAGTATATGTCAGCATCTGCTTCTGGTGAGGATATGAGGAAGCTTACAATTTTAGTGGAAGGCAAAAAAGAACCAAACATGTCACATAATGAAAGATGATGCAAGTGTGAGGTGGAGAAATCAGGTTCCTTTAAGCAACAAGCTCTCATGTGAATTAACAGAGTGAGAACTCTATGATTACCAAGGGGATTGTGCCGAGTCATTCATGAGGGATTTGTCCCCATGATGCAAACACCTCTCATTAGGCCCCACATCCAACATTGGAGATTACATTTCAACATGAGATTTGGAGGCTACAACCATCTACACCATATTATAAACCAACTAGGCTAAACAAACATGTGCAGAACTCCCCAGTCAAAAGCAGCTGGGCACGCAATATTCTTATTTGCCTCTGGTGCATTCTGTTAGAACTTGTAAGTCTTAGTAAATTTCAAAAGATCAGCCAGGTGCAGTGGCTCACAGGTGAAATCCCAGCACTTTGGGAGGACAAGGTGGAAGGATCACTCAGGGCAAGAAGTTTGATACCAGCCTTGGAAACACAGTGCGACCCTGTCTCTACAAATAGTTAAAAATTAGCTGGGCATGGTGGGTATGTCTGTAGTGTCAGCCACTCAGGAGGCCAAGGTGGAACGACTACTTGAGTCTAAGAGGTTGAGGCTGCGGTGAGCCAAGATTGTGCTACTGCACTACAGTCTGGGCAACAGAGTGAGAAACCTTGTGTCAAAAAAAAAAATTAAGAAGAGCAAAATCATAGTGTATGTTTTCTAACCAAAACTGAATAAAACGAAAAAGAAAAAAAGTAAAACTGGCAAATGAAAAATATATGGAAATAAACACACTCTTCAGTGGATTCTTGCACAGGGTTAAATATGTCAATTTAACATTTTTGCTCAAGGGTCAAAATATTTAAGTGATATCTTAATTTGTTAAGGTGTTAATATAACCCACAGTGGTGAACAAATTTAATATAGTCTGTATCAAAATTCCAAAAGTATATTTATTACTAAAATATTGTTTAACATTTTTAAATTTTATTATGAACTATATCCAGAGAAACACACATGAAAAACAGAGGCATTATACTTCATAATTTCAAATCATAATAAAAAGTTTCAATAACAATAACTATGGGGTATTCACACAAGGACAGATAAAGACATGATAGAACAAAATAGGGAGGCCAGCAATGAACCCTTCTGTGTATGACCAAATAATCTGCCACAGGGTTGCCATGAGCAGACAATAGAGAAAATAAAATCCCTTCAACAGACAATGTTGAAAACTGGATATCTACATTGAAACAATGAAGTTGGATGTTTTAATTACATCATATAAAAACATTTACAACAAAATACATAGACTGAAAAAGAAAGGAATGAAACTCTTAGAAAAATAATATAGTGGAAAGACAGGACATTGGTCTTGGCACCATTTTCTTAGATATGCCATCAAATGCTTGAGCAACAAAGAGAAGAACAGAAAAATTTAACTAAATTTCAAAATTTCTGCAATCAAACAAAACATTTAATAGAGTGACAGAGCCACCCAAGAAATGGGTGACAATATTTGAAAATCACACGTGATAACACTTAATATTGAGAATACATAAACAACTCCTAGAACTAGACAACAATATTTGAATTACTTGATTTAGAAATGGACAAGTGAGCCGGGTGCAGAGGCTCACGCTTTTAATCCCAGAACTTTGGGATGCCGAGCTGGGCAGATCACCTAAGGTCAGGAATTCAAGACCAGCCTGAACAACATGGCGAAACTCCATCTCTACAAAAAATACAAAATTAGCTGGGCATGGTGGCACATCCCTGTAATCCCAGTTACTCAGGAGGCTGAGGCAGGAGAATCATTTGAATCTGGGAGGCAGGGGTTGCCATGAGCCAAAATTGTGCCATTGCACTCCAGCCTGGGCAACAAGAGAGAAACTCTGTCTCAAAAAAAAAAAAAAAAAAGAAATGGACAAATGATTAAACTAAATTTTAATTAAAGATATACGAATGGGAAGAACTATTTGAAAGGTTGCACAAAACTAATAATTTGTAGAAAAATGCAAAACAAAATCACAATACAAAACAGAAAAACAAAATTACCTTACATCAATTAGGATGGCCACTATAAATTTTTTAAAAACATAAACTATGTTGATGATGTAAAGAAATTGAAACCTATGTAAGTTGTTGATGAGAAAAAAAGATGCAGCCATCATAAAAAATATGAATGATTTTCAAGTAATTAAAAATGAAATTATCATACAATAAACAATTCCATTTATGAATCTGTATCTAAACTATGCAACATAGTAAAATAAAAACATAAGAGGTACCCTGCTTTCGTATTCCCCCACAGCAAGTCTCATAACCTAGCCTCTAAATAAATAAATACATACATGGATAAAAATTTAAAAATAAAAAAATTGTAACAAAACTTTATATGTCAAGGCTATAGTAATAAAAACAGAATGGCATGTGCAGAAAAATAGAAAATCACCAATGAAACAGAAACTACTATTCTCACACCTTTTAGTCATGATGCAAAAAAAGAACTTTAAAAATGATTTAACATAGAGTTTCTCAAAAATATGCAGATATTTGTGTGTCCCCAAAAGCAATGGCCAAGCAGTCAGTTTTTGCAGTCCCTTATAAGCCGTAAAGAAAACTTTAGCTCACACTATGAACTTGAAGGAAGAATACTGAACCGAAAGTAGAATCCTTAGAGAATTTAAAAGCAGTAGAAGGTGTCCCTATGTAAGCATAATAGAAAAAAATGACTCTGGCTTCTCAGAAACTCTTCCATCGAAGCACAGCTCCCCAGACCACATTTTAAGGACTAGCTTCCTCCTTGACTTTTGTAACTCTCATCTGTGTCATCTGCTTCATTTGCTCTCACTTACCTGGGTGTTTGGCTAACATCTCATTTCTCTTTATATTCTGGGGCTCTTTATTTTGCTCCAGACGGGTGATCAAGTCTGGCTTAGAAACAGCAATACCTGTTTTATTAAGAAAAAAAAGTAACATAAATCTGGCTGAATTCTTTAATTACCAAACTAGTCTTACGCTTAGTAAAGAGGATATAATAGAAAAGTCTAGAAAATTAAGATTGATTCATAACAGAACTTTCTAGCTATTTAGAAAATACTTTAAATTTGTAGGTCCTTACTTTCACTATTCAGTGTTAATGAATCAAAAATTGGTGGTAGGAACTGAATTCTAAATTGTGGGCAATGATATTTTATGCCACGACAGTTTTGGAATTGCCACTAACCAAGAGCAAAAGACACATAAGCTCAGGAAAGGGAAAAGTTCAGGTCAGGATAAAACATCCTGAAGAATCTGTTCTATACCAATGAATCCCCAAGACTTTCTTAAATTTGGAGAGCTACAATTCATTCATGCAAAGCAGAAATTACCAAAATCATCTTAGAAAAGAGAGAAAGGCAATATGTTAAGAATTGTGTATTGAAGTTATCCTCACCCAGGGAGACCAGGTTTCTGTAGTTCTCTAACATCACATCTCTATATAAATTCTGCTGAGCACAATCCAGGCATTGCCATTCCGCCAGAGAGAACTCTATAGCCACATCTCTGAATGTCAACAGTCCCTGAAAACAAAAAACAAACAAACAAAAAAATACTCATGAACACACAAACAGTTACCATGTGGCCATAGGCAGAGATTTTTATTTGACTCATGTTAAATAAGAGAGTAAAAAGAAGTGGTTCTGACTTATAAGAGTGACTAAAATTATTCATTAAGATAATGTTTAACATGGAAGTATTCTCTAACTGAGAAAAGAGGATAGCATAAGATCCACAATACCACAGTAGATTTGATATTTTTCCGGACGATAAATGATAAAATGAAGGGCATCAATATGGACATGTCTATTTTTTTTTTTTTTTAAACCGAGGCTCACTCTGTTGACCAGGCTGGAGTGCAGTGGCGTGATATTGGCTCACTGCAACCTCCGCCTCCTGGGTTCAAGTGATTTCCCTGTCTCAGCCTCCCGAGTAGCTGGGACTACAGGCATGAGCCACCATGCCTGGCTAATTTTTGTATTTTTAGTAGAGACAGGGTTTCACAATGTTAGCCAGGCTGGTCTTGAACTCCTGATCTCAGGTGATCCACCCACCTCGGCCTCCCAAAATACTGGGATTGCAGGCATGAGCCACTGCACCCAGTCGGACATGTCTATTTTTGAGTGCTATATTTACATCATACAGAATAAGTTATGTATATTTCCCAGGTAGAACATTCATGATGAGTTGGAAGGTTCCTCTTAAGTCTTAATATGTGCAATAAACTGAAGATCTTATACAGATTTTGTTTCAGGAGATTTGGGATAGAGTCTGAGTTTCTGAATTTCTAGCAAGCTCACCAATGTTTCTAGCCTAGTAAGAATAGTTTGTCAAACATCTAGTAAATGGCAGAGTCTGGGTTCTTTCCAGTTTCTCTCACCTGTAAATAAAGCTAAAAGCCCTCATTTTTAAAAGACAAATATATATGCAAAAATCATCTAAAAAGAAAGGACAGCTTCCAGATTAAATGTGGTTTATGCACTTCAGCTAGTAAATGTCCTAAGTGTACTTAATAATTAAGGGAATAATAATTAACTCTATAGTGGAAAAATGCCATAGAGATCTTGAGCCAAGTGAATAAAATTGTTATCAACTGTACTGGGACATATTTTTATTATGTGCTGATGCACACAGGACACAACATCACTGCTGGGGTATTTCTCTCCTTCCAGTAAAGTAAATTGTAGCTATACATATTTTATGAGACAAAATTCTCTCTTTGTCACCCAGGCTGGAGTGCAATGGTGCGATCTTGGCTCACTGCAACCTCTGCCTCCTGGGTTCAAGCGATTCTCCTGCCTCAGCCCCTGAGTAGCTGGGATTACAGGTACGCGCTACCATGCCAGGCTAATTTTGGTATTTTTTTTTAGCAGAGACAAGGTTTCACCATGTTAGCCAGGCTGGTCTCGAACTCCTGACCTCATGTGATCCAGCTGCCCCGGCCTCCCAAAGTGCTGGGATTACAAGCATGAGCCACCACACCTGGCCTAAACTTAATTATATAAAAAAAATCAGTTTTCTGCAAAGTTGAAGATACAGATAACTTCCCTGGCTGTAATTTTTAATAGTAATTTAAAGTAGTTTTTCCTTAGCACCCTGGAGAGCAAGTATCTCCTAATAGTTTTCAGAACTTTCTGGGTAATAAATCCCATCCTGTTTAAATGAGCGTTACCCTGTTCTGCATGGAACTAATAGAGCACGCAGATGAAACCTCAACATGACATGTTTCACTTTTCACTAATACCAAAGACAACTGTGTTTCCCCAAAGAAATCTTGAGTATCCACACCTTCTCATGTTCAACAGCTGCAATAGGAACATTTTAAATATTGCAGGTCATAAATTTGCGGTGAGAGTTCTGCATGGCATACAAGAACCCAAGATGAAGAGAATGTATAGAAGGCTGCGGTATACAGAAAAAAAATATTTTTTTCAGAACCCCTTGACTATCATAAAAATAAAAAATAATTGAAACAAACTCATTAGGGATAACAACACAAGTAGAGAAGTAAAAATTTGCAAGTTCCAAACACATGGCATTCCAAAAGGCAGAATGGACACTGCCTGTTTTTTTTGTTTTTTTTTTTTTTTTTTTTTGAGACACTCTATCACCCAGGCTGGAGTGCAGTGGTGCAATCTCAGCTCACTGCAACCTCCACCTCTTGGGTTCAAGTGATTCTACTGCCTCAGCCTCCTGAGTAGCTGAGACTACAGGTGCATGCTACCACTCTCAGCTAATTTTTCTATTTTTAATAGAGACGGACTTTCACCATGTTGGTCAGGCTGATCAGGCTGGTCTTGAACTCCAGACCTCATGATCTGCCCGCCTTGGCCTCCCTAAGTGCTCGGATTACAGGCGTGAGCCACCGCACCCGGCCTGAACACTGCTCTTGATCTGAGACATGCTCACCGGAGAAAAAGTGATTTTCTTCTCTTCCTCCTCTTTCCCTGAAATGTATTATCAGATAAGATGCTCTGGACATATAAAACCTACATCTTGAGAATATGCCTTTAAAGCACAACCTATTCACCTGCCACCACCACACACACCCACAGGCAGAAAGACCGAGACTTGCAGAAAACATTCACCCATTTTTGTTGTTTATAACTGAAAAGATTTCAGAGCAATGACAGAACAACGAGCTTCTCCATAACTATTAAAATGTAAGTTTCTTTTTCCCTGCCCTCCCCTATCAGACATCAGCAATTTTCTTTACAATAATGGGAGCATGAACCGCACTGACTTCTTCCTACCAAACTGAAACAGGGCAGGCAGTGCAGCCTTCCTTTGATGCAAAAGTTGAACTAAACTCTCCTGAATGTATCTTGAACCCCTCAAGTTTATAAATCATTTGGTAATCTTGGCCCCGCTCTATGCAACGTGCATCTGCAGGATCCAAAAGGGTCCAGGAATGGGCTTTTCCAACAAGTCCCCTGTAAATGCTGATTGTGCTTTCCCAGACACATTATTAGCATTAGCAAGAGAAAGCAGGCACAGCAAAAGAGTCCCTTACCACACCACATTTGTCACAATACTAATACTTCTGCTACAAATAAAGACAACTAATCTCCATCCTGAGATATTATATTTTTTGTTGGCTTTTTTAAGTTTACAGGGCCAACAGAAGACAGCAATGTCTGAGTAAACCTGCACTTGGGAAGCCTGTACACATGTACTAATAAAATGTTTATTAAGCAGGTACTGTGTGCTCAGGAGCATGTCACAGAACTCTGTGCTGGGAATAACACATTTTGTGATTTAATTTTCATAGCACCCTGGGAGTTGGTACAAAGTGTTGAATAATTTTTAGCATTTAGATTAAGAGCACAGCATTTTCATTTCTTCTTATGTTATCATTAATTTTAAAAAGAAAATGTATAGAATAATAATTCAATACAAAAAAACATATGAAGTGATACAATTATGTAAAAATTGAATAATCAGCTTCCAAATGGCTATTTTGTAAATAATGAAATTAAGCCAGAAATTAAAAAATTTTTGAAACTAATTAGACCTGAAATACAACATACCAGAATCTCTGGGTCACAGCAAATGTAGTGTTAAGAACAAAATGTATATCACTAAACATCCACATCAAAAAGTTAGAAAGATCTCAATGTAAAAATCTAATGTTAGAATTAAAAGAATTACAAAAGTAAGAGCAAACCAACTTCAAAGATCACAAAAGACCAGAAATAACCAAAATCGGAGCTGAAATGAAGAAGGTTGAAACATAAATATTTATAAATAAATATTTAATTATAAATAGTTAAATAATTTTAATTATAGTTAAATAACTGTTTAAATAGTTAAATAACTATTTATAAATAACTATAAAAAGTTCAATAGGCCGGGCACAGTGGCTCATACCTTTAATCCCAGCACTTTGGGAGGCCGAGGTGGGCGGATCACAAGGCCAGGAGTTCCAGGCCAGCCTGGCCAACATGGTGAAACCCCACCTCTACTAAAAATACAAAAATTAACTGGGTCTAGTGGCGGGCTCCTATAATCCCAGCTACTCAGGAGGCTGAGGCAAAAGAATCGCTTGAATCTGGAAGGCGGAGGTTGCAGTGAGCCGAGATCATGCCACTGCACTCCAGTCTGGACGAAAAGAGTGAAACTCCATGTCAGAGAAAAAAAAAGAAAAAAAAAAGTTCAACAAAACCAGAAGTTGATTCTGGTGAAAGATAAAACACTACACTAATGAAGAAAAAAGAAATAATTCAAATAAACACAGTCAGAAATCAGAGGTTTGTGAGGTTGTGAAGAAAGGGAATGCTTATATGCTGCTGGTGAGAGTACAAATTTGTTTAAACATTGAGAAAAGCAGTTTGACAATTTTTCAAAAACCTGGTAACAGAATTACCATTTAACCCAGCAACCCCACAATTGGGAATATACCCAGTGAATCTAAATTATTCTACCATGAAGACACATGCACACATATTTTCATTACAGCACTATTCACAATAGCAAAAACCAGAAATAAATCTGTATGTCTTCAATAGTAGACTGAATAAAGAAATTGTGGTATGTAAACACCATGAAATATGATGCAGTTATAAGAAAGAACAACATCATGTCATTTGCAGCAACATGGGTGGAGCTGAAGACTGTTATTTTTAGAAAACCAGTGCAGGAACAGAAAATCAAATACTGTATGTTTTCACTTATAGATGGGAGCGAAATAATGAGAACACATGGACAAAGATAAGAGAACAACAAACATTGAGTCCTTATTCAGGGTGGAGGGTTGGAGGATGAAGAAAATCAGAAAACAAATCTGTTGGGTACTATGCCTACTACCTGAGTGATAAAATAATCTGTACACAAAAATTCATGATATGATTTTACTTATATAACAAACCTGCACATGTACTCCTGAACCTAAAATAAAAGGTAAAAGAAAAAAATGTGGCTAGGCGCAGTGGCTCATGCCTGCAATCCCAGCACTTTGGGAGGCCAAGGCAGGCAGATCACCTGAGGCCAGGAGTTCGAGACCAGCCTGGCTAACACAGTGAAACCTTGTCTCTATTAAAAATACAAAAATTAGCTGGGTGTGGTGGCACACCCCTGTAATCCCAGCTACTCAAGAGGCTGAGGCAGGAGAATCACTTGAACCCGGGAGGCAGAAGTTGCAGTGAGGCGAGATCAACACCACTGCACTCCAGCCTGGGCGACAGAGCAAGACTCCATCTCAAAATAAAAAAAAAAAGTCACCGGTGGGAAAGGGTGCAAGGTAAGTGGTAGGACTGGTTTGTGCCACAGATGTGCTACAGACAGTGGTCCATGTGGGGCTATACTCTGATTTAGTCCTGTGTCCATGCAGGCAGATTAGACTATGATCAAGTGGTACAGACCCCTACGTTGGTGGAGGAAACAGGTTGCTACTGCAGATTCAGTGTCTGGGGTTGGGGATATGCCAGGAAACTTGTAGGCACTTTGGTGGGATTTTGGCAAGAAACACTAAAAGCAAAAGTATTGTGGCGGAATTCTTGAGGGTGGTGCCTAGTCCTGGGAGGGGTGTGGATGCATCAATGTCTAGTGGGTCTGTCTGTGAATGCATGAGAATCATGTGGTGGCAGCTCTGAAAGGAGGAGGTCTGTTACGACAATCCCTTTTCTCTAAGTTTTTGTCCCCTTTCACCCTGAGAGGGGACCTGGAATCACAGGACAATGTGCAGTGTGACAGCCTGTGTGCAGGAGAACAGAGACTCCCCTTACCAGACACCCAGAGTCCCCCTCCAGGCCAGGCCTCTGTAATATCTCTTTTCTGACACCAAATCTGTGGAGTTTGCTAAACACCAAGCAATTCGTTTTTTTTTTTTTGAAATGCAGTCTCACTCTGTCGCCCAGGCTGGGGTGCAGTGGCACGATCTCGGCTCACTGCAACCTCCACCTCACGGGTTCAAGTAATTCTCCTGCTTGAGCTTCCTGAGTAGCTGGGATTACAGGCACCCGTCACCATGCTTGCCTAATTTCTGTATTTTTAGTAGAGATGGGGTTTCACCATGTTGGCCAGGCTGGCACCATGCAAATTTTTAACACCAACTTGTTGTCGAACATTTCCATCCTGATACCACCCGGAGTCAGCACAGACCATAATTCAGAGCTCAGTCTCATCATATTGCCCTTACTGCACATACCTGTCACAAATCCCAGGGATCCATCTATGCTTCTCAGCTACTGTCTGTAAACTGGAGACTCCCATAATTTCCCTTAAGTTCAATAATTTGATAGAAATACTCACAGAACTGAGCTAAACCCTGTACTTATGGTAACCAGTTTACTATAAAACATGCAACCCAGAAGCCGGGCGTGGTGGCTCACGCCTGTAATCCCAGCACATCGGGAGGCTGAGGCGGTGGATCATGAGGTCAGGAGTTCAAGACCAGCCTGGTCAAGATGGTGAAACCCCATCTCTACTAAAAATACAAAAATTAGCCAGGCATGGTGGTAGGTGCCTGTAATCCTAGCTACTCGGGAGGCTGAGGCAGGAGAATCTCTTGAACCCGGGAGGTGGAGGTTGTGGTGAGCCCATATTGTGCCACTGCATTCCAGCTTGGGTGACAGAGTGAGACTCCATCTCAAAAAACAAAAAACAAACAAACAAAAAAAAACAAAAAAAACCATGCAACCCAGAAACAGTCAAATAGAAAAGAAAAGACATACAAAAAAATGTTTAAAAATACAAAAAATAAGCCAGCTGCAGTGGTGGGCACCTGTAATCCCAGCTATTTGGGAGGCTGAGGCAGGAGAATTGCTTGAATCCAGGAGGTGGAGGTTGCAATGAGCTGAGATTGTGCCACTGCACTCCAGCCAGGGTGGCAGAGTGAGACTCTGTCTCTAAATAAATAAATAAATAAATAAATAAAATTCTCCATCCTTTGTGGTCTTCACCAACAGCTTAAGAGAAACACTTTTTCCTATTATGACTTAGATGTTTTTGTATTTTCTTACTTATCACATAGCCAGATATAGACTGGAAATTTCCACCTCTTTCTTATAAAAGAATCAGCTAAATACTTTTCTTCAGTGGCCAAAATATTTTTTAATCAACTTTGCTTAAATTTTTCTCTTCTCCCAGGGCTCCTGACCTTTGAGTACCTTCAGTCTGAGCCAACATACAATCCCATTTTCTGTCTCTCCTTAAGAACATGCTGACTTCAGGGTAAAACATTCTCTGATCTAGAATCTAATTTTGCCCCCTTCCATCATACCATTCTTACTCCATCTTCTTTCTAAACTTGTTTGCTATTCTCTATGAAAGAAAGTCCTTGTCTGCCTATACGTTGATAGCCTTAAAAAATCTTACAGTTGACACTTTTTTCTGTTGTTGGGATTCAGAATTTTTTTTTTTTTTTTTGAGAGGGAGTCTTGCTCTCTCACCCAGGCTGTAGTGCAGTGGCAGGATCTCTGCTCACTGCAAGCCCCGCCTTCTTGGTTCATGCCATTCTCCTGCCTCAGCCTCCCAAGTAGCTGGGACTATAGGTGCCTGCCACCACGCGTGGCTAATGCTTTTGTATTTTTAGTAGAGATGGGGTTTCACCATGTTAGCTAGGATGGTCTCGATCTCCTGACCTTGTGATCCGCCCGCCTTGGCCTCCCAAAGTGCTGGCATTACAGGCACGAGCCACCGCTCCTGGCCGGGATTCAGAATTCTTACCTAAATCTGAATATCTGAATTTGTTTTATTTTACAAAGTCCAGAAACTGCCCCAAAACACCTTTATTTTCAGTAAGATCCTCCCAATTCCCATCCATTCTAACCCTAACTACATCGGCCTGTGGGTCCCCAGGTTTCCCTGGCTCTGTTGCTTATCTCAGTATCAAGGCTTCTTCTGTGGCTGGAGTGAGCAGGCTGGGACATCTGCAGGGAAGGCTCCCTAGAAAGAACTGACTAGGCCTTCAATAACCTCCTTTTGCAGGCTCCATATTGCTCTTAGCTTGGAGTCACAGGGCTCAGGCTTTAATTTTCAAGTCAGAGATGTTCACTTAGTTTTAGAAACTAAGTGGTGATAAATCCAGAAAAATTACTGAAATGCAGTGTTTATACAAGGGAAAAATTTTTAAGGTGCTTACATTTTATAGCTCAATAAGAAAAGCAAAAGTATCTATCTCTTTCAGACAATACACGTATCATTTACTTATTTCCATAACAGGACATTCAGTAAACATTAGTAATATGAACAAACTTCTAGAAAGTGCCCAGTCCCATCTCATAAAGTTTAGCATAAAATTCAGAAATCAAGATAACAGCGCCAGGAGCAGTGGCTCACGCCTGTAATCCCAACAATTTGAGAGGCACAGGTGGGCAGACCACCTGAGGTCAGGAGTTCGAGGCCAGCCTGGCCAACATGGCAAAACCCCGTCTTTAATAAAAATACAAAAATTAGCTGGGCGTGGTGGTGGGTGTCTGTAATCCCAGCTACCCAGGAGGCTGAGTCAGGAGAATCACTTGAACCCGGGAGTTGGAGGTTGCAGTGAGCCAAGATCACACCACTGCACTCTAGCCTGGGCGACAGAGACTCGGTCTCCAAAATAAAAATAAGATAACGGATGTAGAACAGAGGTTTTACTGTCACATATTAATTTTGCAAAAAGAGAGACTGATGTTTTGATGAATCTATCTAATTCCCCAGTTATCTAACACATTTTCTTGTACAAATATATTCATTTCCTACAGCCATAATGGAAGAGACATTTTTCATATTATTTCCCTTCATAATATTCCCAAAGCTAAGCCTTAGAACACTGTTTGAAATCACACAGCCAAAAAATAACACACCTGAGAAAATTTCTACACTTACCCTGAAAAAGAAAAGCGCAAATGTGAATTTTTAACCAATAGAATACATGACTACATTTTTTTTCTGAAACTTCCCTCTTTTATGCCCTTTGTAAATATTTTCTTACATATTAAGCTCTACTGATAAAATGCAATTTACAGTTAACTAACTTAAGTCGAAAGAAGTGAAAATATCTTTTCAAGGTGACAAACCCAGAGAGTTGCAGTGCTGATTGGAACACAGACATGTCTGACTCACGTGTCAAGTCAAGCCATCCGATCACTTGAGAGAGTCTCCCACGCGCATCCTGCTCACTGAAATGCTCAAGGACAAGCATTCCAGGAGACACTGCACTGTGCCTTCATGAGTTCTCCAGGTGCAATTACTTTGAGATTCTTGCACCATCTTATTGGGGTCAGTTTTTTTTTGCCTTTAGGGATAGTTTTTTTCCCTTCACAAATCTGACAGAATCCAGAGGGCAGAAATTACTTCTGTGTTTTTCTCTCAATACCTGCATATGATTGGCTGACAGGAATATGTCTCCATGAAACTGAAGCTGAGTTGGGTAAAGACAATTCTAATATCCCAAGGGATTAGCATTTTACGGGAAGAGTACACCAGGAGATTGCTCTCAGCCCCAGGCATCCATTTGCTCTCTTGGAAGGCTACACTTCATACCGCATGCTATTCTCAAAAAGAAAATAACTCAGGGGATGATATTCACTAGACACTCCAGCAGACACGGCCACGGTGGGTTGATATTCACTAGACACTCCAGCAGACACGGCCACAGTAGGTATCTTGGTTTATCCCCAAGCAGTACTAAGACCCAGAACCAGGAAGAACCTGAAGTGTGGCTGAAGAAACATTACCCTGTAGGGTTTCCCCCCAAAAAACTCAACCCACACATTATGATGTCTGTGCTTGGAGAATATAAAAAAAGAAGCACAGAGATTTTTTTACAATACAGTGTCAGAGGCTTAATCTCTGCTTTCTTTTTTTTTTTCTTTCTGAGACAGAGTCTCACTCTGTTGTCCAGGTTGGAGTGCAGTAGCACCATCTTGGCTCACTGCAACCTCCGTCTCCTGGGTGCAAGTGATTCTCCTGCCTCAGCCTCCTGAGTAGCTGGGATTACAGGCACTCACCACCACACCCGGTTAATTTTTTTTGTATTTTTAGTAGAGATGGGGTTTCATCATGTTGGCCAGGTTGGTTTCCAACTCCTGACCTCAAGTGATTTGCTCGCCTCGGTCTCCCAAAGTGCTAGGATTACAGGCATGGGCCACTGCGCTCAGCCCCTGCTTTCTTCTTATGTGAAATATTTACAAATGGGAACTTTTTTTTCCCGTTTGACATTGAATGACACTTTTAAAGTGTCATCCAATGCTTTTAAAAAAAATAATTGATGTAAAAGTACTGTGTCTGATACATACAAGAAAGGACAAATAGATAATAACGTCAGTTAGAAAGAAAAGTTGACATTTGGGAATGTCAGAAAAACTGAAAATTTAATATTTTATTGCAAGTGAGAGTTAGTCTGTGAGAACAGAATGGTTGACTTAAGACCATGTTTAAGACACAGCTGAGGCTGGGCATGGTGGCTCACCAGATCACCTGAGGTCAGGAATTTGAGACAAGCCTGGCCAACATGGTGAAACCCCATCTCTATTAAAAATACAAAAATTAGCCATGTGTGCTGGTGTAGGCCTGTAATCCCAGCTACTTGGGAGGCTGAGGCAGGAGAATCACTTGAACCCAGGAGGCGGAGGTTGTAGTGAGGCAAGATCACGCCACTGCACTCCAGCCGTGAGACTCCATCTCAAAACAAAAAGAAAGAAAGAAAAAGAAAGAAGAAAGAAAGAAAAGAAAGAAAGAAAGAAAGAAAGAAAGAAAGAAAGAAAGAAAGAAAGAAAGAAAGAAAGAAAAGAAAGAAAGAAGAAAGAAGAAAGAAAGAAAGAAGAAAGAAAGAAAGAAAGAAAGAAAGAAAGAAAGAAAGAAAGAAAGAAAGAAAGAAAGAAAGGAAAAAGAAAGAAAGAAACAGTTGAAAAATGCAGGCTGGGTATGAGAGCTTATTCCTGTAATCCCAGCACTTTGAGAGACAAAGGAAGGCAGATCACTTGAGGCCAGGAGTTTGAGACCAGCCTGGCCAGCATGGCAACACTCTATCTCTACTAAAAATACAAAAATTAGCCAGGCATGATGGCGGGTGCATGTAATCCCAGCCACTCAGGAGACTGAGGCAGGCAAATCACTTGAACCCAGGAGGCGGAAGTTGCAGTGAGCTGAGATCACACCACTGAACTCCAGCTTGGGCAACATTGTGAGGCTCTATCTCAAAAAAAAAAAAAAAAAAAAAAAATTCCAAGAGAAAACCAATTTCCTGTACAAATATTTAAAGAGCAGCCAGTTAGACTGAGGTGGATTGATTCTTCTCGGCTCTCACTTAAAAAAAAAATCTATCTCAAATGTATCTTGTATGGCTGGGCGAGGGGGGCTCACGCCTGTAATCCCAGCACTTTGGGAGGCCAAGGCAGGCGGATCACTTCAGGTCAGGAGTTTGAGAGCACCCTGGCCAACATGGTGAAACCACGTCTCTACTAAAAATACCAAAGCTGGGCGTGGTGGCAGCCGCCTGTAATCCCAGCTACTCCACAGCCTGAGGCGGGAGAATCACTCGAACCTGGGAGGGCAGTTGCATTGAGCCAAGATCGTGCCATTGCACTCCAGCCTGGGCAACAGAGCAAGACTCCCTCTCAAAAAAAAATTGCATTTCTTGGAAATTACTTTCTTGAAGAAAAATATTCAGGCCTAGTCAACCACAGACTGCCAGTTGATCTCTGATGACATAACCAAGCCATTTTCACCTGGATCTTACAAACAAGGAAACTACATAACTGTGCCAAACCAATTATTTAATCTGGTTTGCTTCATCATGAAACTTATAACAAACTTTCCTTCAAGTCTCTCCCATGGGTCACAACCCACAAACCATAGCTGGGCGCTCTATGATTCTTGAATCACACTTCGATCCAATTCTCTTTTTATAGCGACTCTCCATACATCTCCTACAGAAAAAATGAGGAACTAGGGACCCCAGGGAACACAGCTCTTTCCACTCACGAATCCTGCACCCTGAGTCTGGATTCTCCCTTGATGACTTTCCCATCCCTGCACAGTCTGGGTGAGATGAGGCGCTGGTAATGTAGAGCTGCCCAGAGAGGCCTCCAGTCCAGGGCAAAGCCACTGCAGAGGAAAAAGACAGAACTCCCAGGGTCCCAGCCGCTGGCCCAGGCACCATCTTAAGGCTCGAGGGGACTAAGAGCCGAGCTGGGAAAAGGAGGATGTGAGTCCTCAGATTCCGGAGCTGACTGCGAGGAAGTTTGGGTCCTGCTACAGCCACTTTCAGTCAGTTCCAACCAGCCCCCACCCCTCTCTCACCGTGACAGACCCAGCACTCACCATTTCTCGGCTTCCAGGGGGTCCCGGTCTTTTAGCCATACATCTGCGAATACTTGCAGGACACAAGGCCACAGAGGCTTGGCCTCTAGGAGCAGAGGACGCAGAGCAGTGAAGAGAAGGACTGGAGCTCTGGGCGCAGAGAAGCTAAAAGGATCCGCAACATTACGGAAGCGTCTTGTTCTCTCCCGCTGCACGCCTGACTGGACAGTTTCTATTCCACGGCACCTCATTGGATAAGGTTTGAGGCCCCACCCTTCATGCCCTGTGTGACGGAAAATGTGATCAGACACTGAGCTGAATAAAGCAAAAGTAACAGGTTAGGCTGCAGCCTTTACAGCCAAGCCTTCTTCCCTGATCTGAGCCAGGCCAACCCCAGAGGATACTTGCATTTAACCTTGTTTATAACTTCATATGCATTTATAAATGATACATAATATAGTTATTCATAAATTGAAAAAATATAAAGACAATTATTTTAAAATTTCAGATTTTATGACCTTCCTTGCTGCGGACCCTTTGCAGTGAAATGGTTTGGCTCTGTAGCGCCACCCAAATCTCATCTCCAATTGTAATTCCTGGCAGGGCGCGGTGGCTCAGGCCTGTAATCCCAGCACTTTGGGAGGCCGAGCGGGGAGGGCGAAGAGGGGGGAGGGGAGGGCGGGGGGCGGGGAAGGATCACTTGAAGTCAGGAGTTCGAGACCAGCCTGGCCAACATGGTGAAACCCCCGTCTCTACTAAAAATACAAAAATTAGCCAGGGTGGTCGGGGGCACCTATAGGGTCAGCTACTCAGGAGGCTAAGGCAGAAAAATCACTTGAGCCCAGGAGGCGGAGGTTGCAGTGAGCTGAGATCGTGCCATTGCACTCCAGCCTGGGCGACAGCAGGGAGACTCTGTCTCAAAAAAAAAAAAAAAAAATGTAATTCCCACATGTCAGGGCAGGGACCGGGTGGGAGCTGACTAGATCTTAGACAGGGATTATCCTCATGCTGTTCTTGTGATAGTAAGGGAGCTCTCAAGATACCCGATGGATTAAAAATGTGGCATATCCCCCAACCCTCCCCATCCCCAGTTCTCTCTCTTTTTCTACCAAGTAAGCTGTGCCTTGCTTTCCCTTCACCTTCCGTCATGGTCATGATTGTAATTTTCCTGAGGATTCCTCAGCCATGTAGAACTATGACTTAATTAAACCACTTTTTAAAAACATTACATGGTCCGAGGTATTTGTTTATAGCAGTGTGAAAATGGCCTAATACATGAAGGCAGCCTGAGATTTCACAAAGGAGGCAGTCCTCTGCAGTAAAATGTGAACCACATGTGAATTTTGAATTTTCTATTAGCCAAATATTAAAAAGTAAAAAGAAAAAGGTGGGGCCGGGCACAGTGGCTCACACATGTAATTCCAGCATTTTGAGAGGCCGAGGCAACAGACAACCTGAGGTCAGGAGTTCAAGACCAGCCTGTCTAACATGGCGAAATCCTGTCTCTACTAAAAGTACAAAAATTAGCCGGGCATGGTGACAGGCACTTGCAATCCCAGCTACTCTGGAGGCTGATGCAGGAGAATCGCTTGAACCTGGGAGGCAGAGGTTGCAGTGAGCCGAGATTGAACCACTGCACTCCAGCCTGGTGACAGAGTGACTCTGTCTCCAAATGAAAAAGAAAGAAACAGATGGAATAACGGTAGAATTGATTGTAACAATTTAATCAGCCCAATATATCCAAAATATTACTATTTTAATATGTGATTAGTATGTAATGGTTAATAAAGCGTATACATATTTGAAGCTAAATCTTTCAATGTAACCTTGTATTTTACCTTTCCAGCACATTGCAGTTCAGACCAGCCACATTCCAGCACCCTATGGCCATGTCAGAGGCGTTTGAACCAGAGCAACTACATCTAGAATAGGTGCTGGGTAAAATGGGGCTGAGACCTACAGGACTGCTTTTCCATGAAGTCAGGCATTCTAAGTCACAGATAAATAGGAGATTTGCGCAAGATACAGTTCACAAAGACCTTGCTGATAAAACAGTTTGCAGTAAAGAAGCCACAGAAATCCACCAAAACCAAGGTGTGAATAAAAGTGACCTCTGATTGTCCTCACGAATCATTACACACTAATTATCATGCATTAGCACACTAAAGACATTCCCACCAGCGCCATGACAGTTAACAAATGTCATGGCACATCAGAAAGTTACCTTACACAGTCTAAAAAGAAGAGAAACACAGTTCTGGGAATTGCCCACCCCTTTCTTGTAAAACTCATGAATAATCTACCCCTTGTTTAGCATATAATCAAGAAATAACTAAGTATTTTTAGTTGAGCAGCCCACACTGTTGCTCTGCCTATGGAGTAGCTATTCTTTTATTCCTTTACTTTCCTAATAAATTTGCTTTTGCTTTGCACTGCAGACTCACCCAAAATTCATTCTTTCTTTCTCTCTCTCTCTTTCTTTTCCTTTTTTCTGTTTCTTTCTTTCTCTTTCTCTTTCTTTCTTTCTTTCTTTCCTTTCTTCTTCCTTTCTTTTTTCTCTCTCTCTCTCTTTCTTTCTTTTTCTTTCTTTCTTTCTTTTTTCTTTGAGACAGAGTCTGGCTCTGTCACCCAAGCTAGAGTGCAGTGGCACCATCTCGGCTCACTGCAACCTCCATCTCCTGGGTTCAAGAGATTCTCCTGTCTCAGCCTCTGGAGTAGCCAGGATTACAGGTGCACACCACCATGTCCAGCCAATTTTTGTATTTTTAGTAGAGATGGGAGCCAGGCTGGTTTCAAACTCCTGACCTCAGATGATCTGCCTGCCTCTGCCTCCCAAACTGCTGGGGTTACAGGCATGAGCCACAACCCCCGGCCCTAAATTCTTTTTTTGTATGAGATCCAAGAACCCACACTTTGGTTCTGGATTGGGACCATTTCTGGAAGCTTCTTTTCAGTGAATCACAAAGGGATGATACTAAGGAAACCCCCAACCCAAAGGAAATAGATGGAATCACCAACTGGCTAACTTTTTGTAAGTGGTGGCTTACCCAGATATGGAATGGGATTGGGTTAGTAGCCCAACTTAGAGAAGTTAGAGTGTCTCCTAAGACAGATAAGACAAAAGGTCCCCTTTAATAAAAGGCAAGAACACTTGACAAAACTTGTGTTTGAGGTGCAACTTAGAAAGGTTAGAGTCTTTCCTGAGATGTAGGGGGTTAGAGGCCCTCTCAGTAAAGCCCCTTTCAGCTAAGATTAGATTTGGCATTATGGAATGTTAACCACTATAGTCTTTGCGTTTGTTTGTTTGTTTGTTTGTTTTGAGATGGAGTCTCGCTCTTGTCACCCAGGCTGGAGACCGATGGCGAGATCTTGGCTCACTGCAACTTCCGCCTCCCAAGTTCAAGCAATTCTCCTGCCTCAGCCTCCCAAGTAGCTGGGATTACAGGCACCCGCCACCAAGCGCAGCTAAGTTTTGTATTTTTTGCAGAAACCGGGTTTCACCATGTTGATCAGACTGGTCTCAAACTCCTGATCTTGTGATCCGCCCACCTCAGCCTCCCAAAGTGCTGGGATTACAGGCATGAGCCACCGTGCCCATCCCTGTCTTTGGATTAATCTGCCTTGCACTTTTCCCTGATGGCTGTGGCTGACAGAATTAGGCGAGTACAGGATCAGGGAACATGGGGAGCTTTTTCCTCCCTAAAGTGGGAAACTTGAGAGCTGACGGCACTGCAGAAAAAGATTCTTTCACAACCAAAAAGTGGCCACCGAAACTTTTTATTCAATGCAATGCATGGGTCTTTCTCTGGCTTATCTGAGCCCCTCACCTTTCCCACCCTGCCACAGGCAATGCTTGTATCTTTGTCTCTCTCTCTCTCTCTCTCTGTGTGTGTGCATATATATATATATATATACACACACACACATATATGTGTATATATGCATAGATACGCATATATGTATATATGCATAGATACACATATATATGTATATATGCATATATACACATATATGCGTATATATACATACGTGTGTTGGGATTAAAAGCATGACAGGACTGTTTCAGGGACTTCTGACCAGAAGTTTCAACATGTGGTCTCTGGGAAAGATGGTGACCCAGAGTAACAGAAAAGGTAGGAAAGGGAAATACATATATATATATATATATATCTGTCTATATCTATGTGTGTATATATATGTGTATATATATGGTGTGTGTGTGTATATATAAATATATACATATATATATATATATATAGAGAGAGAGAGAGAGAAGGTAATACTCCAATGGAAGATGGGCTAATTTTCTCTTTTTGGGATCCAGGTTCTAGAATAAAAATAGTAGTCTTAATTTGGAGAGGGATCAGTTTTGCCTATATATATATATATATATATATGTGTGTGTATATATATGCTATATATATGTATATATGCTATATATATGTATATATGCTATATATATGTATATATGCTATATATATACACACACACATATATATAGGCTATACACACACACATATATATGTACATATATATGTATGTATGTATATGTATTTCCCTTTCCTACCTTTTCTGTTACTCTGTGTCACCATCTTTCCCAGAGACCACATGTTGAAACTTCTGGTCAGAAGTCCCTGAAACAGTCCTGGCAAGGTGGCTCATGCCTGTAATCCCAGCACTTTGGGAGGCAGAGGCAGGCAGATCACCTGAGGTCAGGAGTTCAAGACTAGCCTGGCCAACATAGTGAAACCTCATTTCTACTAAAAATACAAAAATTAGCCAGGGTGGTGGTAGGCACCTGTAATCCCAGCTACTCAGGAGGCTTAGGCAGGGAGAATTGCTTGAACCTGGGAGGCAGAGGTTGCAGTGAGCCAAGATTACACCACTGCACTCCAGCCTGGGAGACACAGCAGACAGTTTCTTTGTGTCAAAGATACAAAGAAACAAAAAAGAAGTCCTTGAAACAAACAACAACAAAATGGATGACGTTTCCCTTTTGTTTTATGTTCTTGGGAGCTTGACCTTGTAGCCATGTGGTAGTATTTTCTCTTGGTTTCTACCATCCAGCATACAGAAATTTTTAAATTTATGTTATAGTTAACCCTAAAAATGATCTTGAGCAGTTAAAAACTTTTGCAAGCAGCCAGGTTCGGTGGCTCACGCCTGTAATCCCAGCACTTTGGGAGGCTGAGGCAGGCAGATCACAATATCAGGAGGTCGAGACTATCCTGGCTAACACGGTGAAACCCTGTCTCTACTAAAAATAAAAAAAATTAGCCAGGTGTGGTGGTGGGCGCCCGTAGTCTCAGCTACTTGGGAGGCTGAGGCAAGAGAATGGCGTGAATCCAGGAGGTAGAGCTTGCAATGAGCAGAGATTGCGCCGTCTCAAAAAAACAAAATTTGCAAGCTCAAAATTGGTTGCCAGAGGCTTCTTTTGGAAGACTCCAGTGGAGACTGCTCAGTGCTGTAGCTCAGTAGCTGGGTTCAATTTCTGGCTTAGGAAATGAGTCTTTTGTGATTTGATATCTGCATGAACATTTGTTGATTCTCTTCCCCTCCATGAACCATCTTAGATTTTCCTTTCTGTGGGCTACTTTTAAAGATTCTAGATTTTGTAAAAACTGCTTTGCCACCTTTTTGAAAATACCTTGTACACTTGTGGTTAGGTTCATAACCTTAGTTAGAGCTTACTGGTTTCAGGAGGCAGAGGTTGCAGTGAGCCGAGTTTGGCCACTGCACTCCAGCCTGGGTGGCACAGGGAGACTCTGTCTCAAAAAAAAAAAAAAAAAAAAAAATGATTATTGGTTTCACCTGGGAGGTTATGTTAGTAAAGTTCAAAAGTCAGAAATATTGGCACTTCGGCCTGGCTTAAGTCAAGTAATAAGAGAATGAAATAAATTTTTTGCTGGTCGTGGTGGCTCACACCTGTAATGCCAGCACTTTGGGAGGCCAACGTGAGTGGATCACCTGAGGTTGAAAGTTTGATACCAGCCTGACCAACATGGAAAAACCCCATCTCTACTCAAAATACAAAATTAGCTAGGCATGGTGGTGCATGCCTTTAATCCCAGCTGCTCGGTTGCCTGAGGCAGGAGAATCTCTTGAACCCCAGAGGCGGAAGTTGCAGTGAGCCGAGATCCCGCCATTGCACTCCAGCCTGGGCAATAAGAGCAAAATTCCACCTCAAAATAAATAAATAAATAAATAAATATTTTTAAAAAGAGCATCATGGTTAAAATTTGGCTTATTTTTATTTATTTATTTGTTTATTTATTTATTTATTATTTATTTCTGAGATACAGTCTTGCTCTGTCACTCAGGCTGGAATGCAGTGGAGCAATCTTGGCTTACTGCAACCTCCACCTCCTGGGATCAAGCAATTATCCTGCCTCAGCCTCTGGAGTAGCTAGGATTACAGGTGCTCATGACCACATCCTGCTAAATTTTGTATTTTTAGTAAAGATAGGGTTTCACCATGTTGGCCAGGCTGGTCTTGAACTCCTGACCTCAAGTGATCTGCCTGCCTCGGCCTCCCAAAGTGCTGGAATTACTGGCGTGAACCACCATGCCTGGCCCAAAAATTGGCTTAATTAAATGCAGATATTCAAGCTCCAACAGCTGGAAGTCCTTGGAAAAAACAGAGGAGGTGCCACAATAGGCATTTTAGGAAAAATGTCTGTTTTCCTCATGAAACCCCAAGAATTGGAAGTGGATAGATCCCTCTCAAAGTCTAAGGCTCTGCTCCATTTTGCATTACATTGTCTGATGGTTTTTACTTTCTGGAGTATCAGAAATTACTTTACATTATAAGAGAACTTAGATATGTAATAACTAGATAGGAAATATACATTGAGTGATGGCTAATGGCAGCTATGGGGGGATACTCGGCTTTTTGCAAATTTGAATCAGAGAAGTGTGCTCTTGGCCACCTAGAAGGTATGAAAATGTCCCCTCCCCCCCACTGAGAAGTAATACACTAATGGGAGATGGGCTAATTTTCTCTTTTGGTGATCCAGGTTCTAGTATAAACATAGGAGTCAGTTTGGAGGGATCTGTTTTGCCTTCCAGTTGTGCCTACTTATTAGGCTGTGGAAACCGCTTAGTTTTTGGTTTCCTGGCCCTGCTTCTCTGAGGCATCCACCCTGAAGCCAGTGTGGGAATCCAATTAAAAAACTGACAAATGAAAAATCTTAAAGGTACTTGATCTTCTTCTGCCATCTGTGTATTTTATTGTGTGTGCAATATGAAAGAGCTTTGAATAATTGGTTTAAAAATAATAAAAGCTCAAATCAAATATTTTCTTAGAAAAACAGAAACCGTGGTGTGTTTTACTAAAGTCATGTTTTGGTTTACATGACTTTAGTAATCTTTGGGAAATAAAAACAGTTTTACATGCTACGTATGTTAAAAAAAAGTAGAATGTGTTTTTGGTAAAAGATTACAAGAAGTCATGGGAATGTGGATTACTTTTGGCCTAAATTATAGAGCTGAAGATCTATCCAAGTTGTGAAAGGTTTGTAAAAAATTAAATCTTTTTTTTTTTTTTTGAGACGGAGTCTTGCTCTGTCGCCCAGGCTGGAGTGCAGTGGTGCGATCTCAGCTCACTGCAAGCTCCGCCTCATGGGTTCACACCATTCTCCTACCTCAGCCTCCTGGTTAGCTTGGACTACAGGTGCCTACCACCACACCTGGCTAATTTTTTGTATGTTTTTAGTAGAAACAGGGTTTCACCATGTTAGCCAGGATGGTCTCGATCTCCTGACCTCGTGATCTGCCCGCCTCGGCCTCCCAAAGTGCTGGGATTACAGGCGTGAGCCATCGCGCTTGGCCAAAAAATTAAATCTTGTAAAAGAAATTCTGTGTGTTAACATATTGGCTAAAGTTAAAGGGGTATTCAGTTTTTTTTATAAATTGGACACTGGAATAAAAGCACAGCTGGTTTTTGTTAGAGCACTAATCTGCTCTTTCACAAAAATTGTAAAGTGTTATCAAAGGATTATAGGACTCTTATGGTCAAACTAATTAAGACTAGATAGATTTGTCTGTAAGATTTTATTAAGAATTAGGTTTGACATCAATAGTGCACTAATGCAAGGATGAGATTTAGCTTTTTCCCGTGAACAAGATTTTCATGTAATATTTTAAAAATGAAAGATTTTTGTCTACCCTTTTGAATAAACTGCAGCAAAAGGAAAGGGAAAAAAAGATTATTTGGAAAGTGAAGTCTTCCCTCTATTAATGAGTAAAGGTTTTTGCCTCTTTAAATTTTTTTTTTTTTTTTTTGAGATTGAGTCCTACTCTGTCACCCAGGCTGGAGTGCAGTGGTGCAATCTTGGCTCACTGCAACCTCTGTGTCCTGGGTTTAAGCAGTTCTCTGCCTCAGCCTCCTGAGTAGCTGGGATTACAGGCATGTGCCACCATGCCCAGCTAATTTTGTATTTTTAGTAGAGACAGGGTTTCACCATCTTGGCCAGGGTGGTCTTGAACTCCTGACCTTGTGATCCACCAGCCTTGGCCTCCCAAAGTGCTGGGATTACAGGCATGAGCTACCATGCCCGGCCTTAAAATTTTTTATTTATCATTTTGGTTAATGAGTGACTTATGATAACCTGGGATTTGATATTTGACAAACTTTTAAAAATCAAATTATAAATTATGTATTTTTCTTACCTAAATATCTTTTAGACATTAGATCCCTTAAAGGACAAAAATGACATTTGGCTTATTTGGTATAAAAATCATACAGGAAGAATTGTCAGAAAGTATTGTCAGGCCGGGCACAGTGGCTCACACCTGTAATCCCAGCAATTTTTGGGGCCGAGGAGGGTGGATCACCTGAGATCAGGAGTTAGAGACCAGCCTGGCCAACATGGTGAAACCCCGTCTCTACTAAAAATACAAAAACATTAGCCAGATGTGGTGGCATCTGTATACCAGCTGTGGTATGTGTAATCCAAGCTACTCAGGAGGCTGAGGCAGGAGAGTCCCTTGAACCCAGGAGGCGGAGATTGCAGTGGGCAAGCCGAGATTGCAGTGTTGCACTCCAGTCTGGGCAACAAGAGTGAAACTCTATCTCAAAAACGAAAAAGAAAGCATTGTTAAATATGAAATGTTGTTTGGTTTTCCTTGGGCTGTGTTTGTAGAAATACATTATTGGTATGTGTTTCAAAATAGTAGAAAATCCTGTAATTCCTATATGACTTAGTGTATGTTATTAATAGTAATAATTGTTATGTAAAATTGTTGTATGCAATAGAAGTAACAAAAATCTCCTTGTCAATTGTGGCTTTAATAATGGCTGTCCTAAGACTTCTTTGTCATCCACGGACAATTGTTGTCTTGTTTTAATCCTCTTTGAAAGGTGATTGATAATCAGCTGTAGGATGTTGACAGGTGCTATTAAATGCAGGTTTCTGATAACTTTGCAAATTTTGGCATTAGAATAAAGAAAAAACTTTCAGGACTCTCAAAGAGCAGTGAAATGTTCCTGAATATCAAGCAGAACAGGAGATAACTGCATGGAGTGAACTAATATAAGACTGAAGTAACCTTTCTGATTTTGCTTAAAATATTACTGATCCTTTGTTCTGTTATTAAATGCTAGTTTTATCTGTTGTTTTTGAAATATTTTTTGAAAGAAGTTGAATCTTTGAATAAACCAATAACAAGTTCTAAAATTGAGGCAGTAATAAATAGCCTACTAACCAAAAAAAAGCCCAGGGCCAGATGTTTTCACAGCCGAATTCTACCAGAGGTACAAAGAAGAGCTGGTACCATTTCTTCTGAAACTATTCCAAACAATTGACAAAGAGGGACTTCTCCCTAACTCATTTAGTGAGGCCTGCATCATCCTGATACCAAAACCTGTCCCTGGTGGCACTGGTGGTAGTGCAGCATGAGAGGGGGTGGGGATGGGGTTTATCCACGGGCCAGGGGTTAGAGGAATCCCTGGGAAGCACACTGCCTGGCTCCATTCTCTTCATATTAAATATATTGGGAGGGTTTGATACACAGAGAAAGAGGAGACCCATCTCAATAAAGGGTGTGAATAGGGGACTGAAATCAAGGACCAATCTTTGGAGGAAGGCTGCTTGTATCTAACTCTGAGAACAGACTGGGATGGCATGGGATTGGAGGAGAGGTGGGAGCCTCTTAAGAGGAAGGCCCCAAGAGGCTGGGCCCCTGCTCCCTCCCTTTCCCACAAGGCCTCTTCAGCATCTTCTATCCAGGCCCTGTCAGTATTCTGTCCTTTCCTCTGTGACTAGAAAATCAAAGTTCTCCAGGAGATGTAGCCACTCCAGGTGGCTGAAAAAAAAATGACTATCAGCCCAAGGAGCAATTTTGGGTCTGTTTTCAGGCAATGAAGTGGCTAAGTGAGAATGAGACAAGAAAACCCAGCAAATAAGCAGAGGGGAGGAGAAGACTCTTTTTTGTGGCCAGCTGCAGAGAGCCTGTGGCCACAGCTCCCCGGTCAGTGTCAGGTCCTGTTGCATAATGACCATCGGGGCACAAATATTCCAGCTGGGCAGGTACCGGGAGTGAGACCTGAGGTGTGACTCCCAGTAGTCTCACAGCTGCCTTAATGTCCTGCATCTATAACCATTTCTGCCAGCGGCTGCCCCCATTCCAGTACGCCAACAGCTCATTCAGCACCTGTAGTGTCTGAGACTCCACCAGAATGTGATTCAGGACATCAGCCTTGTACCATCCTTGACCTAGAGAGTGAGCCCCAGGGGACAACCTCAATGCAGGTGGCAACTTAGCTTCATGGTGTCTGTTACCAAAGACCAATAGCTCCTGCTGGTTGGGATTAGATCCCAGGACCTGGTGGGTGACCATGAGGCAAGCACCCCAATATTTGATGCTCTGGGGCTTAACACCCCCACAATAGGCACATGGCACCCCCACTTTACAGACACCCCAGTGAAGGTCAAAGCAGCCCTGAGTGGGGAAGACTCTGACCCAGAGCCCAGGGTCCCACCAGACAATTCTCAAACCGAGGTCTAAAAAATCTTCCTCAAAATGGTTAGGGGTCAATATTCGCAGGTTTGCCAACCCATCTCGATCACAATGACTCAAATCTGCAGCTGTAGCATGACGGCAGCCTCCCGAGACAACCTGTGAGTGAAGGGGCATGGTTGCAATCTCATAGAACTTTCCTTATGGGTGCTGAAAACTCCAATTTCAAAATGCCACAAAGTATGATTCTTCTTTTGGTTTGTTCGACCATTCGGAAATGTAAAATTCATCCTTGGCTCATGGGAGGCAGAAGAGCAGGTAGGGACAGGCTGCACTTTGATGACCTCTGGCAGAAATGAAGCTAAGAGGAGGAAATGATAGGATGGGGCAAGGCCTGCCCCCTCTCAGCTGAGATTTACCCCAGGAGGGGTCCCTGTCAGCACCACCCTACTCATCCTTCATCTTGGCTTTAAGAGCAGTTCAGATGAAGAGCAGGGAACAGAAAAGACCTCAGCAACAAAAAGGAAGGAGACGCAGGGTCGGGCAGCCATGTGGATGGGTGGCACTCAACAGTGCACGCTGCAGCAGCCATTTTAAAAAAAAATTATTTATTTCATTTTATTTTATTTTTTGACACAGAGTCTTGCTCTGTCGCCCAGGCTGGAGTAAAGTGGCGCAATCTCGGCTCACTGCAAACTCCACCTGCCAGGTTCAAGTGATTTTCCTGCCTCAGCCTCCCCAGTAGCTGGGATTACAGGGGTGCTCCACCACACCTAGCTAATTTTTATAATTTTAATAGAGACAGGGTTTTGCCATGTTGTCCAGGCTGGTCTTGAACTCCCGACCTCAGGTGATCCACTTGCCTTGGCCTCCCAAAGTGCTAGGATTACAGCTGTGAGCCACTGCATCTGGCCAGCAGCAGCCATTTACACCAAGTTGAGCAAGGCATGACCAGCCCTAGGGGGATAGTAGTGGGGGCTCTGTGTGGTAGAGGACATTCTGTATTCTGTAGCTTATATGAAAGCTCCACACAGCAGTCATTACAGAAAACACACTGGGAAAAAAGGGCAATATACAAATAGGACACCAGTACTGGCCAGTTGGGTCTCAGTGGTCACTGGGATAAAGAGGTCCAGGTGGGCCCACAAGGTGTGGCTTGTGGTTGGCTTCTGTCTGCAGGAAGCCTGGGACCCCCATCTAACAGAGGAAGACCCAGGCTGGGGTGAGGAAGCCATCAGAGTCACCAGGTGAGTGGGTCAGAGCTGGAAACACAGAGCAGGCAGGGAGCCCTGGCCTTTCCCAGTAAGGGCTGAGAAGCTGGGGTGAGAACACAACGCATGGGCAGATGCACATGTTCCTGGGCCCCTCCCTGTGCCCAGTGACTGCCCAGTTCCTAAGGAGCCACTGAGGCCTGAGACCCAGGGCCACACCACCTGATCCTCACCCCCAGGCCTTTTTGGCAAGACCAGACAATGCCCAGTGCAGGCAGGTGGTCTGGGATTGGGGTCTCGGGCAGGGGTGCATGTTCCTACCTGGCAGGTGCCCTGACCTAGACCTGCCTGAAGGGTTGCACTGTCTCTTGTTCTTCTGCCATGTATGGCCTAGATTCAAGGGTCCAGATGTCCATTCTGGCCACACCATTCCCTGGCTCCTCTGCCAGGTCCAATTGTTTCTGACCTACCTAAGCCAGCCCCACCTGCCCAGTGATCACCAGAATCCTGCCAGCCAGAAGGACCCACATTTGTCTCCTGAAATATCCACAAGAGCCTGTCTTATTTATTTATCAAGATGGAGTCTCACTCTGTCATCCAGGCTGGAGTGCAGTGGCATGATCTCGGAGGAGCCAGTCTTTTGCAGGGGCCACAGCTCAGGGCCAGCTTTCTGGAAGCCCCAGAGTCAGATGTACTCCTGTCCTGACTTCCAGCCTTCCAGTTCTGGCTGTCATGTCTTTTGGGGACCACTCAGCATTGGGAGCTGCCTGAGGCCCCCACATGGCAAAGAACATGCTGGTCATGACAGCCTCAGCCCAAGACCCTGGCCCAAGAGCAACAGCCAGTTGGTTCTAGTGTCTGGATAGTGACAACAGGTGAAGCCATCTGCACAAATACTGCCTTCAATCTGGTCCAGTGACAGACTAGGGGGGCCACAGAGCAGCCCCCAGGCCAGCCCTGCCCAGTGTCTCCATCAGTGTGGCATGAGAAAAGGACCCTGTACTCAGCCAAAAGCTGAGCCCTGACCTGCCCACCCACCTTGCCCATGAGGGACTCTGACTTGAGGCAGAGGCAGGGAGCAGAGTTGTCAACTTCTGTGATTCTATCCCAGGGCCCACAAGGGCCTGAGGAAACTCAAAACGAGCTGAGCTGGGGGAGTCAGGGAGGGGCCTGCTGAGTGACAGGCAGTGTGGGCCTGAGCATGAGTGGGCACTAAGAGCAAATGGCCTGGCTCCCAATGGAGAGGAGGCAGCAGGGGAGAGTCCTGCAGAGCCCTCACACACTCCACTCAGCTTCCAAGTACATGTAGTGCTCGTAAGCCTCCCAGGAGACCCAGGAGTGGTTCTTTCTTGGTCAAGAAAAGAGGCAACCCCACCCATACCCACACAGGCACTGATGCCCACACACATCAGAGAACAAACCTTTTGTGCCCAGGATGGGGCAAAGGGGGAATATCCCCTCCTTCCCCCTGTGGATCCCATAACACTTGCTCCTCCTGGTGCTCCACCCCAACCCCACAGGGTGCTGACTGCACCCAAAGTGCCCCATGGAAAGAACAGCCCATGGATGGAGCCCAAGAGGCACTATGTTCTGAATGGGCCACGCTAGGTCTAAGGTGATATTTCCCAATCACAGAGTCTCTAACTTTGCCACCCACTGGCCCTGTGCTCCCGCTTCCCTTGGTGGCACAGGATAACAATCCCACTCTGAAGGCGGAGGGACCCAAAGAGGCCACCACCGCCAGTTAAATGTCTGCATTGTGAAAGGGTGGGGGCAAGAGACATTCCCTGCCTTGGGTCTCTTGCCTTAGGACTGATGTCCATCAGGCCACGGCCAGCCCGGCCTGCTGGAGAGGGTTGTGTTCCCTGTGCTCTATGTGGGGAATGGTGCTCACAGTTCTGGGTCACTACTGCTGACTCCCCCAAAACACAGGGGCAGGCATGCTCCCTTATATAAGCCTTGGGTCAAAACCAGAGAACAAGCATCAAATTCACTCCTGTCTGAAGCTGGCTGCCCCAAGGCATTTGGGTTTTGGCATGAGATAAAGGCCTGGAGTCAGCAATCAAGTGTTCTGGTTTTGGAAACGCAAGAAGTTCTCTGCAGCTCTCTGAGGTACAGAACGTGGTGCCAGGTCTGTGCTTTAAAAAAGCCTAAGAGGGCCGGGCGCGGTGGCTCACGCCTGTAATCCCAGCACTTTGGGAGGCTGAGGTGGGTGGATCATGAGGTCAGGAGATTGAGACCATCCTGGCTAACACGGTGAAACCCCGTCTCAACTAAAAGTACAAAAAATTAGCTGGGCGAGGCGGCGGGCGCCTATAGTCCCAGCTACTCGGGAGGCTGAGGCAGGAGAATGGTGTGAACCCCAGGGGGTGGAGCCTGCAGTGAGCCGAGATCACGCCACTGCACTCCAGCCTGTGCGACAGCGAGACTCTGTCTCAAAAAACAAACAAACAAACGAAAAAAACAAACAACAAAAAAAGCCTAAGAGGAGGGGGTGCCTAGGAGGAACCCTGAAGCCAGGGGTAAGGGTTTCACCTTTCCTACCTCCCCACCTGAGACATTCCACAAAGTCTCATGACAAACTCAGAATAGGCAAAAAAAAAAAAAAAAAAAAAAAAAAAGGAGGCGGGGTGCAGGAAAGTGGAGGGGAGGGAGGGGGTAATAAGAGATTACAGGGGATCATCTGGCCCAATCCTGAAACACCCCTGCCATATCATGCCCTATCAGTCCTCTCAGACAGCTGAGGAATCTGAGGTCTGGAGGAGGCGCCCAGAGTCTGGATAGGCAGCTGGCAGCCTGGAGCCCCTAAGGTCCGGGCAGATTCCGCCACAACCCTGAGCCAGAGGCAGTGGGACCCCCCAGTTCATTCACTTGGAAATCACTTAGGTTGGCTGGGCCACTGGCCCTCCCCAAACCCTCCCCTTCCACTTATCAGACGACAGTCTTCCTGAGAAGCTGCCAGGCTAGGGATGAGGATGCCTCGGTCCCCCTAGGAATTGGCTGTCCCCAGGGGGCAGGTGCCACGGCAGCTGCACACCAGGCCACTGCTCTCTGCTTACTGCATGGAGCCCGGGGCACATGTAAGGATCAAGTGGCACACGGAGCGCTTAGCCCGGCTCGGCTGGGGACTGTAGGCGCTGCATCTTGGGGACCGTGGTACCCCTGCAGGTTGAGGTTGGCACACCCTTACCCCCACTGGCCCCACAAACCCTTCTAGAAGACCCACCACGTCCCGCCTGACCTTGACAGCCAGCGACCCCACAGCCCTGGGACATCCGCCCGCTCCCCTCCTCTTTGCGATCTGCATCCCTGGGGAGAGATCTATTAGCCCGCCAGGTATGAAAGCAGGATAGGGGCAGTGGTGATGCTAGAAGTTGTCACCTTGTCATACCGGACACTGGGGGCTGGACATGCGCTCACGCACTCACATCCACCCTCCAAAGTCCAGCCTCTCACTTTTGCCAAAGCTGGCCGGGAACTGGGGCCTGGGGGCAGAGGGGACAGATGTCTCCGTGCCGGCTCCCTGCAGCGTCCTCGCGGTTGGGTGTCGCTTCTGCCGCTGCAGGTGCCACATCAAACGCTGCGCCCAGGTGGCTCCAGCTGCAATCTTCAGGAAGCGGGGGCAGCAAAACCGAGCACTAGGCCCACGGTGCCACTCACACCTGGCGACCACTTTCCACCCAGGCGCCCATTCTGCGTCCTCGAAGCCTCAACCCGCTGAACCTGGGCCTTTGCCTTGTGCGGGCTGAGTCGCTGAGTCTTTCTTCACCTGCCGCTCTCCAGGAGCTCCGAGGAGGTGCTGGCCACAGCGGCCACAGCCAGGCGGAGTGCAATGGCGCAGGCCGAGGCGCCCAAGGTGGGGAGGGGACCTTAGCGTCTTCAACTAGTGCCCTCGACTACCGGCAGGCATGCTCCCCCCAGGCCCATCTATGGCACCCTCAGAAGGAGGGTTATGAGAAGCAGACTGCTCATCATAACTTCAGTTCTGGGCCCCCTGGATGTGGGATAGAGGGGGACAGGCAGAGCTGGGATGTGACTGTGATGGGGATGGGTCTGTCAAGGGCTGGCTGGGAGCTCCAGCCTCCTCTCTTCTTAGTAGGGGGCCTGAGGCCCATCCGCAGCCTCTTTGACTCCTTTTATTCTGCAGAACACCCAGACCCCAGCCTTCTCATGGGAATCATAAGATGCATGAGCCCCAGGGTTCTTTCAGCCTCTTCCCAACCATGGTCTTTGTATTTCCCTCATATATCTGGAGGACAGGAGGCCCTTATTATGAACTCAAATTCCACCCACCTTATAGTTGGTCCTAGGATTTGTCATCTTGGTCAGAATCTAAGAGGGTGCCTCCCTACCTAGAAGAGGCCATTGGGCATCTCATCGCACATTCCGTGGACATGATGTCCATCTACTTTGAAGGAGTGTCTAACTCATTGAATAGAATTGAGGCCCAGAGATCTGTATGTTGTAGTCATTGAATTATGCCAAGGTTCTAGAAAAGTAACTACGCAAAGTTAAGTGCTTAATATTTCTGTGTTAAATGAATGAATCCCAACCAGAACCTTCTTAGATATCTGAGTGTGCATGGGACCCCCTTCTCCAGCACCCAGGGACCCCTAATCTGGCTTTATAAAGAATGACAACTAGCTAGAAAAAAATCCCTCGCACTTTCTTTAAAATGGAAAACAGATTATTAATTTGTCTTAATGAATAAAACAGATTTGCTTTGTATGTGCTGTTTTGAATACATTGTGAAAAACGTGGCAAAGCCTTTAACTACTGTTCACAGTTTACCCAACATCAGATAATTCATGCTAGAGGATCACTATATATGTAATGGATGCAGAAAGAGTTTTATCTTAAATATAAACCTTAGAAATAACTAGAATTCATAAAGAATTCTTCCATAGGGAAACTTTTCAAATGCAATAAATGTGAGGGAGTATTCAAAAATCAAGTCTAAATAAACATCAGAGAATTCCCACGAGAAAGTACAAAGGCACTATAATTTTCAGACTTTACATTAGACAAGAATATTTAATATAGAGAATAATCTAAAGTCAAAACAATTAGATAATTTACTTGTTTCTATTTTTGAAAAAAGCAAGGACTATGATATTTGGACAGTTATAATTATATTTCAATGGATACTTGCTTTGTATTGTCATTATTTGAGATTATTTAAGAAACAACTATTATTGATGTAATTCAGCTCTCAAATCGGTTGATGCTATGCCTACATTCCTAGCGTTTATATGAAAACATTATAAACAATGTGACCTATTATTGCTGCATCAGAGCTGGGAGAGGCCATTCTATATGAATTTCTCCATGGAACCTTAATGGCAAACGTAAAATTAAAAAATAAAAATTAAAAAAAAAACAAAACTGCTGGGCACAGTAGCTCACACCCGTAATCCCAGCACTTTGGGAGGCCAAGCAGGGTGGATCACCTGAGGTCAGGAGTTTGAGAGCAGCCTGGCCATTATGGTGAAGCCCCATCTCTACTAAAAATACAAAAAAAAAAAAAAAAAAAGCCAGGTGTGGTAATGGGTACCTGTAGTCCCAGCCACTAGGGAGGCTGAGGCAGGAAAATTGCTTGAACCCGGGAGACAGAGGTTGCAGTGAGCAGAGATTGCACCATTGCACTCCAGCCTGGGCAACAAGAATGAAACTCCATCTCAAAAAAAAAAAAATTTAAAGAGAGATGCTGTTTGTGGTTTACTTACTCTGCATGAGGTAGGTGTTCTGGGAATTATTCATCTCTATTAAAGCAAGAGTGAAAAATTCTGAATTTTTGAAATAAATAATTTTACCAATCATCTCTCCTTAAGGGATAAAAAAGCTGGCCAATCTATTAAAATATCAGTGTATTATAGTAAAAGGTTAAAGTCTTAAATATTATTCAGTGTGATAATTTTTTTTTAAAATTACAGATACAGATAACGCCTCCGTGAAAGGTTTTAAACGTATTTTAAATCAATGTTTCCTAAATCATTAACCTTAGTCTTTAAAAATAGATAAAGGAAGTATCAAGATAATTTCATCAGAGAAAAAATAATGCTTATTCAATGTTTGTGACTGTATTTTGACCAAGAAGAATATAGTGGATTTTGGAATGCCTTACTTAGACTATGTGTGAACTTAGTTTTAATTAATAAACTAAATGGTTTTCAATGTTTTAACACTGATGTGCAATAAATTAAATGTTATCCTGCCACCAATGTTAAACTATTTTACTTTAATCAAGATTAGGGGCAACAGATGGTAACAATATACTATTGGATAATACAGTCAAATGACATATTTAGTAATTATTTGTTCAGAGAACTCAAATAATTTGGAGACTATTGTCAAAAGTTCTATTTCATATTTTTTTAAGTTTTTGGTAACTACAGGAAGATTATGTCAGTTATGGTAAAGATCGTAAAAATACAAAAATTAGCTGGGTGTGGTGGCATGTGCCTGTAATCCCAGCTGCTCAGGAGGCTGAGGCAGGAGAATCACTTGAACCCAGGCGGCAGAGGTTGCAGGGAGCCGAAATCGCATCACTGCACTCCAGCCTGGGTGACAGAGTGAGACTCTGTTTCAAAAAAAAAAAAAAAATTTACTGAATATTTTTCTTTGCACATTTCCTGTACATGGGCTAACTGAACACACAAAGATTTTTGTGCTTTGGTTTACAATGAATGCAATATACAAATATAATAAGCTAAAAATAAACTACAAGTGTAAGAGAAATATGGAGGAGGAAATTGTGTGTGTGTATGTGTGTGTGTGTGTGTGTTTACGCTTCTTTAAATTGAAAAGGAAATTGTGGACCAAAAAGAGTGTTGGAAGAGTTGACAATTTGCTAGCAAATTAGGAAGCTCACAAATGCTTAAAGCAAAATGAATTTCTCTATTGTACACTGAGCTTATTTTTCCCAAATCTCAAGTCTCCTGGGTTCAGAACCTTCCTTATATGTATATTTTTTGTTTAGTGGCCTATTATTCACATGAGAACAAATACACAATTTTTTGTTCCAAAGTTTATGAAATATTCTTATATTATCTGCTCAGTGATTTTAAAATTGTTTTCATAAAACTGAATGTTGCTCAGAAGTTTATTTGAAGATTTAATTCTACAGTGAGTGAGCATATTACATTTTATTTCACTATTGCATTCCATTTTCTCCCTTACAATTGGAGAAAAAACTATTTAAGTCAAAATTTTCTTTAGTTAATTTTTCCTTCTATTTATGTTAAGTGACAGTATACAATTTTTAAAATGTTACCAGGCTGATTTTTTTTCCAGTGGAAATTTAGGAGGTTTTACAAGTTATGGAGTTGTTTTAATGTTTATATAAAGTAAACAAATATACAGGACAGTGCTGGGTGTATAGCAGATACTCGACATTTAAGAGAAAACTGTTTCTTTTTTTTCTTTTTCTTTTTCGAGATGGACTCTCATTCTGTCCCCCGGGCTGGAGTGCAGTGGTGCAATCTCGGCTCACTGCAACCTCCGCCTCCTGGGTTCAAGGGATTCTCCTGCCTCAGTCTCCCAAGCAGCTGGGACTATAGGTGCCCACCACCATGCTGGGCTAATTTTTTGTATTTTTAGTAGATATGGGGTTTCACCGTGTTAGCCAGGATGGTCTCGATCTCCTGACCTCGTGATCTGCCCATTTCAGCCTCCCAATGTGCTGGGATTACAGGCATGAGCCACTGCGCCTGGCAGAGAAAACTGTTTCTATTAGAGTACTATTACATCTTTCAGGTAAGAGACTGAAACATTTAGAGTGAAGAAATAGCATTGATTGTTCATGTGGAGACAGGACACCTACTCTTCAACTGAACTGACTGAATTTAGAAAAGAAAATTCTGCTTGTTTTATTTTATAATTATCTCCAGTTCCTCACTCCTTCTTTATTTTTTTCCCCAGTTACATATGCATCAAGCCATTTCCTTGTCTGTCTTATGGTTACAGCTTTGTCACTGCTCTCCTTATCCCATGGAATCTCACACAAGACGTTTTCAGTTCTGAGGAATAGTTTGGAATTTTTGCAATGCAATGATAAATGGTTTTTTACTGAAGAGTTTGAGGCCACTTACAGGTTTTAAATAGCACATTCTGGTCACTTAATTGAGGTAACAGAAAAGTAATGCAATAGTCCAGAGGATCAGATCACTTTCATGTTTGAATAACCAATACCAAAGTCCACTTAAAACCATTCAGACACCTGTGTCTCTGACTGCATCTTCTGTGGGCCAATATCCTTGCTGGAGAAGACACAAAATACGCACCCAGATACTGGTTCTCCAAGTGATTTCCCTGAGCAAGCAGCATTGGAAACACCTGAGAACTTGTAAAAAAAAAAAAAAAAGAATATTCTTGAGCCATAGACAAGAACTACGGAGCGAGTAACATGAAGGAGAGGCCCAGTAATCTGTGATATTTCAAACGCTACAAGTGATCCAGATGCACCTCAGGGTCCCAGCTAGACTACAACCACCTTTTTGAGAAAGAAAAAAAATGTCTCTTCTGACTGGCATGCCCAGATATAGTGCTCTGTTCTCCAGATGACACAGTGTGCATTTTAACACTTATTTCTCGCACCTATTTCATCAATTTTGTTTATGGAGGGCAGAAGGATTCCATCTATTCAAGCAACACCAGGGTTAAGATATGCACTGTTCTTTGCAATACAGATTATTTAGACATAGATTTCTAGCTGTTCACGAAGCCCTCTAAAGACCACGTAGCAGTCATGTGACCTGGCTCCAACAAACTCAATTACAATCTCAATTAAAATCCCATCAGCCCAGGGACCCAAAGGAGAAAGTATTTATGTTTCAAAACTATCCTATGATGAGTGGCAGATGTGTTTACTCCTTCGTATTCAGGGACACAAACATAAGGCTGCACAGATCTTAAAGAATCTGAAAAACATGACCATCACCCAAAGAAACTAATAAAGCTCTAGTAAAAATCTGCAAAGAAATGGAGGTCTCAGAATTGACTGACAAAGAATTGAAAATAATCATCAAGAAATTTCAATAAGATGCAAAAGAACACCGATAGATTACTAAAAATGTTATGAAATAACACAGAAACAAAATAAGAATTATAAGAAAGAAATAGGCTTATCATGGTGGCTTATACTTGTGATAATTGCAATTTGGGAGGCTAAGGCTGGAGGATTGCTTGGGACCAAGAATTTAAGATTAACCTGGCCAACATAGCAAGACACCAACTATATTAAAAATTATTTTAATAGATAAATAGAAACCATAAAAAACAACCAAACAGAAATCCTGGAACTGAAATAAACAATGGCAGAACTGGAAATATGTAATAGAAATGTTTAACAGGAGACTCAATCCCAATGAAGAAAAATTCAGCAAACTCCAAAACAGGCTATTTAAAAGTAACCTATATATAACCAAGTGAAAAAATATACACATTTCAGAAATTTCAGAAAAAGGGAGAAAGAGGAAAAGAGCTTTAAATATGTAATGTCTTAAACCTTTCCAAATCTAGAAAATAATATGAACATTCAGTTTTATGAAGCTCAAAATACCTTCAGCAAGAAGAACCTAATAAAGATTGCCCTTGGACACATTATGATTGTCAAAATACAAAGATAAAGCACAAACCTTGAAAACAGCAAGAGATAGATTCTTCACATAGAAGGAAACCTTTATAATGGTATCAGTGGATTTTTCAGCAGAAACCTTGCAAGCAAACTAGGAGACCATATATTCAAAATGCTGAAAGAATTAAAAAAAAAACTGACAGTTAAGAAGAGTATATCCAAGGCTCTTTAGAAATAATATAGATCAAGACATTCTAACATTCCAAGACAAAAAAGAGGGTGAGGGTATTTATCACACCTCAACCTGTTCTGCAATAAATGCTGAAAGGAAGTCTTCACATTGATATGATTGAATGCTAATAATATGAAAAATATTGAAGTATAAATGTCACTGAAAATGGTAAATACCTAGTGAAATTTAGAATAGTCTAATACTGTAGTGGTTTTGCATAAGTCACTTTGACCTTTAGTGTAAGATCTATAAAAATATTAAAAATAAAATAGCCACAATAATTTGTTAATGGACACACAACATAAAAAGTTGTAAAGTGTGACATACATAATATAAAATGTGTGACAGGGAGAAAATTTGTAAAGTTTTTCTATGCATAGAAGTTAAATAGTCATCATCTTAAACAAGGTTGTTAAGACACAAGATGTTTTACATGAGTCTCACGATAACCACCAGGAAAAAAAAAAACTGTAGTAGATACACAGAAGAAAAGGAGAAAGTAATTAAAGCATATAAAAACAACAAAAATGAAACAAAAATTTAAACTTGGGTGGTGGCTCATGCCTATAATCCCAGTACTTTGGGAGGCCAAGGTGGGAGAATCATGTGGCAGCACAACTAAGGGTGTCTGCCATACTGTTGGGTGTCTGCCATAGAATCCCTGTACATCAGGTGCCTAATAAGTGCTGAGGCAGGTGAGGCTCCTGGGCAGAAGATGGGTGAGTGACCTATAGACCTTCTTGCACCTCAGCGAGCACCTCCACCAACAAATGGGCCAAGCCTCCACTCTCCTTTCTATTGGTCCCATCTCATTTGACGTGCCCAGTCACTCTGTGCAGTTGGCACTGTTTGTGTCCCATATCCACTGTCTGCATGTGGACACGGAAGGCTAGGGGGTGAAGAAACTCATCCAGGTCACACAGTTGGTGAAATATGGAGTTAGGATAAGACCCACATCACTGGACTCTAGTCAGGGAATGGCTGGAGTGAGACAGCTGGTGCCAGAGGCATGGCTTGACCCTGCCCTGCCCTGAAGAGCAGAGCTGCTCCCCCCTTCCATCAGAGTCAGCTGCTCTGCCGGCAGCTGGGGATTGCAATGCCTCAGAAGAGTGTGCAGCTGGAACCAAAATGCCTAGGCAAGGGCAGTGTGGCTATGCCATGGGCCTGTTACTGGGGAGCAAAGGCCCCCCCTTAATGGGTGCAGTGGAGGCTGGCAGCTGTGAAACATTGTGACCCACTTGCCACCTACCTTCCTCAAAAACAGGGTGGATTCTTTGGGAGGCCGAGGTGGGCGGATCACCTGAGGTCCGGAGTTTGAGTCCAGCCTGACCAACATGGAGAAACCCCATCTCTACTAAAAATACAAAATTAGCTGGGCGTGGTGGCGCATGCCTGTAATCCCAACTACTCTGGAGGCTCAGGTAGGAGAATGGCTTGAAACCGGGAAGCAGAGGTTGCTGTGAGCCGAGATCTCGCCATTGCACTGCAGCCTAGGCAACAAGAGGGAAACTCCATCTCAAAAAAAAAAAAAAAAACAAAACAAAACAGGGTGGATTCCACTGTTGGGGTGCATGAAAGTGCCTGGTCTCCACACTTCCTCCTTGGCCTCTTGGCAGCAATAGCAGTGGCAGTAGTGACTGTGGCAGGAGCCCCAGGGTGGACCATCGGCTTTTGGGGCCAGGCTCTCAGCATTGGGGAAGGCAGGCATTGTCTAGCAGGACCCAGTCATCTCACAGATCTCTAAGGCTCTGTTTATTTTTCTTCAATCATTTGTCTGAAACATTGTCTTCAGATTAGTTAATTTCTAGGGCTCTGTCTTTAAGTTTATTTTTTCTGTTTCTAATCAGCTGATCCTCTCAACAGTACTTTTTTTCATTATCATATTTCTATTTGGTTCTTTTATAATTTCCATTTCTCTGCTGAGATCCCCCATTTGCCCAGTCATTATGAGAATATTTTTCTTTACCTCCATGACCATATTTATAATAGCTGCTTTCCAATTCTTGTCATCTTATTACAACACCTTGGACGTCTTGGAGCTAGCTTCTAATGCCTGTTTTAGTTTTAATCTTGTATATGAATTACATTATCCTGCTTTTTTCACACATCTCATGAATTTTAAAATTATATGCTAGAAACTATAAATGACAGATAGACACTCTAGATTCTGTTATGTTTTTTGAGGAGTATTGTTATTTTTCTAGAAGAAACTTAATTTGACTGAACTTAACTCCAATCCCTAACTCCCCTACAGTGGATGAAGCTGAAATTCTCATTCACTTCTTACCCATACATGTATTATACCATATGTATTACACATAAATATATTTCTATATGATTACATATCATATTTTATCAAAAATGTATTACTTTTCCTGTGAGAGTCTTGTTAAACAAGATACTTCACTCTTACCTGAAGCCAGAAATTCAGTTTTGTTTGCTTTCTGATTTTTTTAATGAATGGAATTAGATACTATGCATGCTTTTTAATTTGGTTTCTTTTATGCAGCATTATGATATTCATTCATCCCATTGTATGTATGTATAGTTTTTTTTTTTCCATCAAGGAAACGTTTGGTAATCTGACATGAAACTGTAAAGACGGTTTGAAGTTAGTTATTCTTTAACATCCCTTTTGTTGACAAGGACTGAGAGGAGGCAATCCAGCCGAGCAAAATTTACCTAAGAAAATGAGCTCACTCATTCTAAACTTCAGAACCCAGCTGTGGCTACTCTGCTGTTTTCAGGAATTAGGTACATTTATTTTCTCCCAGTGGCTCTCCTTTCTAACAGTCGCAGGGTCAGGGCCATCCTGCTTCTACAGGTAACATGACAATTATGGGCCTGAGGGAGATGAACTGACAGCATCCCTTCCTTATAACCACGGCTCAGGGACCACAATTCACACACAGACTCACTCCAAGACTCAGCCAGGTGAGCGTCTGTTTCTCAGCTTCATTACCAGTGAGGATCAAGACTCAGGTGGGACGATGTCTGTAATTATCTGAAGATTTGTTCTTACATCTCACTGAATTATAACTAGTCAGTACGTGTTTCTAGATGAAATATTAATATTATGAATATATAAATATATATATTTGTGGAAGAAAATTTGACATTATGTAATTATATTTGAATTTGAATTTTGTTTGACTATTTTCCATTTTAATAAAGTAGTACAAATTATTTTATGCATTTATGCAAATCTTTACATTTTAAGACACTACAAATCTGCACTGATTCAGAGTGATGTAATTATACTACTTCGGGTTTATTTAAGTTTGGAGATACTGTAGTGCATTTCTAATACTTAAGGACGATTTGAACGATCATGTGATAAAACAAGATTTTTTTTCATATTTCCAGAAATCTTTTTTATTTCTTTAGATATATAAAACACTGTTATTTTATATTCTCTCTGATAATTCCAGTATCTGTGTCTACAGAGTCTACCTGTTGTTTCTGCTGGATCTCATAGTGTATTGTATTCTTGCGGTGTTTATGAATTTTAAAACTGGAGATCACATTTTCTTTTCTCCTTCCTTCCTTCCTTCCTTCCTTCCTTCCTTCCTTCCTTCCTTCTTTCCTTCCTTCCTTCCTTCCTTCCCTCTTTCTTTCTTCTTTTTTTCCTTTTGATATGGGGTCTCTCACTACATTTGCCAGGCTGGCCTCGAACTCCTGGCCTCGGGTGCTGGGATTCCAGGCGTGAGCCACTGCAGCCGACAGATATTCATTTTCCTTGGAACTTGATCAACACAAAATCCTGAGGCCTGGTGTGGTTGTTTCCTCTGGGGCACATTCTCAACCAGGGACACTTCTGCCTCTAGGGACACATTTTGACATCCTGAGACAGTTCTAGGTGTCATGACTGTGTGCATGCACGTGTATGTACCTGCGCATGCTACTGGCACCTCGTGGATAGAGGCCAGGGATGCTGTCACATCTTGCAAGGAGACTGACCTGCCCAGCGCCACTAGGGCGGGCTCCAGGCAGGGTCTGCATGTCCCTCTGCCAGCTACTTAGACTGTGCCAGCCGGGGCCACTTTAAATTCTCCCCTCGTGGTCTCTAGGGCCACACACTAGCCTGATTGCAAGCTGTAAACTTGGAAGACCCATATTTTTTTCAGCTTGCATGGAACACCAAGGCTGAGAGGCAGTTTTCCGGAGGTGCCAGCCTGTCTCACATTTCCGCTTTAGCTGCGGGGTCCAGCTCTACGTGGGCGGTCTCCTGATGAAGTCACCCTGGGACAGACACTGTTCTGTCTTCTGCTTCCAGTCCTGTAAAGATGCCCGGATCCCCCAGGGCATGGTAGGCACCCTCAAAGGCAGATGTGGGGAGGCCCTGGTGGGCAGACCCCAGCTTCCTGATGTGGTGGGGGGGCTTCTCCCCGGCTGCCGCTGGCCCATCCACTGCACTGCAGTCCACCTGGTGCTGGCGCTGTGGGACACAGGCCTTCAGGACCCGCTCCCTTTCCCACCCAGGAGGTCCAGGCCTGGGGTGCTTATGTCCTCTGGAAGGCTCACTCCTATCCTCAGGGTCGGAAGGCAGCTGCACGCTGGGCTGGCTTGGGCCTGTCATGGGACACCTCTTAGCCCGGGTGCAGCAGGGGATGTGGCTCTGTGGGGTCGCTGTGGGCAGGTTATCGTGGAGCTGGGTTCTGGAAGGGAGTTGCCGCGCTGGCTGCCAAGACCCCTCCTCTGAGACAGGGGTGCCTTGTGGGATAGTGCACCAAAGTGCCCTGGGCACGAGGGGATCCTGCGCCCCACACACACTGACCTCCCATCAGGGGCCCTGCGCCCCACACACACTGGCCCTGCATCGGGGGCCCTGCGTCCCACACACACTGGCCCCGCATCAGGGACCCTGCGCACCCCCCGACACACACACTGACCCTGCATCGGAGGCCCCGGACTGCAGAACCCATCCGTGATGTTGCCGTGCCCTTGGCTCTGGTGGCACTGGGGCCCTCCAGGCTGGGCTGAGCATGAGGCCCCCACCAGTGCGTACCCCAGCACCAGCGGGAGTGGGCCTGGGCACAGGGGCAAGGAGTGACACCCAAGGGGACCTGCCCCAGCCTCCTCCTGTACCCTGGGGGTTCTCGTTTTCCTTGGCTAAGGGAAGTGGTTCCTCCTCGATGAAACCTGGGATCAGGCTGGGCGTGAGAGGAAAGGGGGGTGAGCAGGACCCCAGGCCTTGAGAATCCTGAGTGAGGGGGTGACAGACTTTCCCTATGACGTGCCTGGAAAGTGGGGGCCCAGGCATCTGGGGACAGGGCCCTCCTGGTGAGCCAGGCTCACAGGTTGTTCTGTGGGACGCAACGTGGGGAAGCGTCCTGGCCAGGATGAGGAAGACCATCACCCCGGGGTCTGCGGGAGGCACAAGCAGGCCAAGCTCTCGTCCACCTGGCTCCCCGATCCGCTGCAGCCAGAGTCCCTCAGCCTTGGCCGGGACCTGAAGTCCGACCGCCATCCCTGGGCTTCCCTGCCAGGCGAGCAACCCCCGCTTAGAGGCCTTCCCCATCCCCTCCATCTGCTCCCGTCCGAGCGACAGCCACCTTGTCCTGGTGCCCTGGTTGAGGTGGGGGTAAGCTGCCCTTGGACCCCCCAGGTCTGGGGCGCAGCCTCAGCGCCGCATCCGTGCCGTCCAGCGCCCTCTGCTGGCCATTGTCGGAAGTGCAGCCTGGCGTGAGCAGTGCCTTTCCCGGGAGATGGGACCCAGGGCAGCACCGCTGGAAACCGGGCGACCAAAGATCTGGTAACTGGTGGAGGGGTCCCTCACTGTCCACTGACAGCGGCAGTAGTAGCTGCGGACTATGCGGACTCAAGAGAGCCTCCGCCCATGTCAGCACCGGAAGCCAAAACCGAGTCAAGGGCTCGGTGTGGGGGCCAGCCGGGAACAGGCCCGGGAAGCCTGGATGGCAAGGGGTGCAGGAAGGCGCCCATTCCGGGACTGCCTGGGCCTGCCGGGGATCTCCAGCCAGAGAGGTTGGGTGCGACAGAGTGCCCGCTCCGAAGGGCTGAGTGCCAGGCTGGCCCTGTGGGCCCGCTCAGCTCACACCGGCAAGATGAAGGTGGGGTCCAGAGGCCCCCCTGTCCTGCTGGCTCAGGGCGCGGGCCTCAAACAGCTGCTTAATGAGCGCTGACTTCTGCTCCAGCTGCGTGATGCGCTCACTCTTCTCGGTCACCTCCTGGATAAGGAGTCAGTTCTGCTCCTTCAGCATGAGGATGGTCTGCTGCTGACAGCCCGGGGACGAGGTTGACCTCAGGGCAGAGCAGGGGGCCCCGAGGAGGACGTGGGCAGGGCCCAGCTGGCATAGGCCACAGCCAGGAGCTCCCCCAGGCACCCAGCCACCTCCTGTACCTTGGACAGTAGCCGCCCCAGTGGGCAGGGGCTCCCCGTGGCCCCAAAGTCGGCGCTGGCTCTGCTCTGGCCCAGGCGGCACTGGCGCTCCTGCACTCGTTGCAGCTGCTGCTGGTACCAATCGCAGCCCCGCGCCATCATCTCCAAACCCTGCAGCAGCACCTCCTTCTCCTGCTCCAGCTCCTTCATCTGCTTCAGCAGGCCGCAGTCAACGCCGCTGGTGATGGTGTGCCTCTGACGTTCTCCTCGGGCACTGGGGGCCCGCGGGGCATCCCCTGAGTCTGCCTCCAAGGCCCTGCAGGCCGCTGCACCTGCGTACGCGCTGGGGCTGTGTTCCAGCGTCGCGCTCTGGGACCGCTCTGGTTCCACCGGGCAGAGCGCCGGCTCGGCGGGGGCGCACAGCTGCTCTGGGCTGCGGGCCGCGCGGCTAGGACCAGCCAGAGAAGCGCGCTCGCCCAGGGGCAGGTGCTTCCTCTCCAGGACCATCCGCGGCTCGTCGGCCGGCGCGAACAGCAGGCGCTGCGGCGGCTGGTTCCTGGGCCGGGCCGGGGCGTGCGTGGGGTCCCGGGGGCCGCCGTTGGCGCTCAGCAGTGCGGTGCGCAGGCCGGCCACGAAGCGCTGGAAGGTCAGGTAGCCGCTGGCAGGGGCCACCTCGCGCAGGCCCTCCAGGACCCCGAGGGGCAGCTCCCGCGCGTCGGCGCCCTGCCAGCGGGACTGGATCTCGCGCAGGTGCTCGCAGCCGCGCCGTGGATCGTACAGGATGTGGAATAGCGTGCGCAGGCTCTGCAGGAAGGCGCGCGGCAGCCCCTCTGTGCTGCGCGCGGGCGCGGCGGGAGGCATGCGGCTCCGCTGGGCCGTCGGGGCCCGGGTCATGGGCACCGGGGATCGATCCACGCCTCCGCCTGCGTGCGTCCCCGCGCGGCCCCGTGGGGGGGCCGGCCAGACGCGCTTCCAAGGTTTTTAATATACTTCACATTAAGAAGATTTTGGTAGATGACCATAATAAAATTATGTTTAATCCTATTATACTAATTGCTAATAGGGAGTTTTTTTTTACTACCACAAACTATCTGAAAAGAACACCTTCTGCTATGTATCTGCTATATAATTTTTATAGGATACATTAAACTTTGCATGCATGAATGTGATGTTCAGCATGATGTCAGACTCTTGTGATATCACAGCCACTCAATGCATTATTATTTTTTTCCAAAATATATCAGGTGATTGCTTTTTCCATTAGCACAAAATCTACTTCAGTTCTGTTCTACAAACACCCATGATTCATTTTTACATACATGTCACAGTTCTGGGTGATGAAAACTAAATGAAGGAATGCAAAAAGTGAAAACTAAATGCTTAATAAAAAAGTGTGTCCTTGATACTATAGGAGCACAGATAATGTGCGCCCTCTACAGGTGTGACTGTGCATGTGTGGGTGTTCGATCAACTTAATAATTTTGTTTATCATATAATGATCAGGCTGTAGGTTTAAGAATTTATATGTGACAATCAACATTAATCAAAAGAAATGGATGGATTTAAAATGATAATGACGGTGATAATTTTAAATCTGAAGTAAGTAACATTGATGATGGAAGTTTTATTGGTTGATTTTTTCAGGTACATAAAATATTTCCTCTTTGCCATTAAAATGAACGCAGTTTCCTCTTATGTTATCATTCAAAAGTGCCTTCTTTGCCCAAGCTGTTACTGGAGTCTCGGCCAACATCTTCCTCCTTTTCTCTGGTACCATGACGCTCCTTCTGGATCCTGAGCCCACTGGCCTGACCACCAGTCACTTGGCCCTCGTCCACATCATGATGCTGCTCACCATTGTGTTCTTGGTGTCTCCAGACCTTTTTGAGTCCCTTCATTTTCAAGATGACTTCAAGTGTAAGATGCTTTTCTAGCTGAGCACGGTGATGAGGGACCTCTCTGTCTGCACCACCTGCCTCCTGAGCATGCTCCAGGCCATCGCCATCAGCCCCAGCACCTCCTAGTTGGTGAGGTTTAAACATAAATTCACAAATCATATTTCATATGTTCTTGTCTTCTTATGGTCCCTCAGTTGTCCTGCAGTAGTTACATAATCTTCGACACTGTGGTTTCTTTTAATATGACTCAGACCAGTTTTTAGAGGCTCAATAAAACTGCCTCATTTCTCCAAGGAAGTCCATCATATGGAGCCTTATTTTTCTTACTCTGTCATTATCTAGAGATGTCTTCTTTGTGGGAATTAGACGCTGCTCTCAAGTGCATACATGGTGACTTTCCTGTGCAGGCATCAGAGGTGATCCCAGCACCTTCACAGCACCAGACTCTCTCCAAGAGTCTCTCCAGAAAAAAGGGCTGCCGAGACCATCTTGCTGTTGGTGAGTTTCTTTGTGGTCATGTACTGGTTGGATTTGAGCCTCTCATCCTACTTGATTCTGATATAAACATATGATTCAGTCATCTTGGCTGTCCAGAGGCTTGTGACCAGGGCCTATGCCACTGTGAGCCCTTTGGTGCTAATAAGTTCTGAAAAAAGGATAATTGATATTCTGCAAATGATGAGACAGAAGTATTGTATATTTTTTCTATGAAAATAATTATCCGAAAAGGAGATGCTAACATCAGTTAAATTATTCAAGTATCAGAGGATTTGATAATTTATTTCATTACATTATATAGAGTTCATTTAACACTGTTATTTTATATGAATCATTTGGAAACTGATGCTGCCAAAGACTTGATGGATCCTTTAGTTCATTGTCCACCATGATTTCATAGCCCAATATGTTTGCAGTTTCTTGCATTTCATTTTGATTCCTTGAACTCCATTTAAAATTTTTTTTTCTTTTTGAAGTGTATTCTTACTAAGCTCATATTGGTAATAAGATTTCCCACTTTTTTACTTTTGGAAATCATTTAGTGCATCCTTTCTTATTCAAAATATGTTAGTGAAGTATCTAATTATTGGTTGAACCGTAACTTCTCTCAGCACTCTTACTTATTTCTCTGTTTTCTGACTGAACACGGGCTGTGGAGACTTTGCTCTCACCTTCGTTGGTTCTCTCTTCTTTTCTCTCTCATGGCTTTAAAATTTTTTCTTTTCTTTGCTGTTATGCAGTTTGACTTTTATTTCTGTCGAGTATTTTTTGTTGGTGGTCACTATTAATCACAATACACTTCTGCATTCAAGGGTTCCCATCTGATATTGAGTTTCAGAAATTTACAAATATTTGTTATTAATGTGATTTGTTATTTGTATGTAAGCTAGTGAAACCAATGTATTTGATTTCATTTCATTTTATTCTTTGTACATGTATAATCATGTTTGTATTGTGATCATTTTGTTTTTCTGTAGTTCTTTTATTTATTCATCTCAGTATCCTAGTTCACTAATCCTGTTGTTACTAACTTCGTTTAATAATTAAACCATACATTGTATATTAAATTTATTTAAGTTTCAGTTGTTCAATTTCTGTTTGAGTCTTTGCAAAACATGCCTGTTTAGTGTGTGGGTGTGTGTGTGAAAGAATCTCTCTGTCACCCAGGCTTGAGTTCATTGGTGGTCATAGCTCACTGCAACCTCAAATTCCTGGTCTCAAAAGACCCTCTCACCTCCACCTCTCCAGTAGCTGACAGTACAACCACACACCACTGTGCCTGGCTTATTTTTTTATATCTATTTGTTGTAGAGACAATTTTTGCTTTGTTGCCCAAGCTGATCTCAAACTCCTGGCCTCAAGTGAGCCTCCTGCCTCGGCCCCCACAAAGTTCTGGGAGTTCAGGCATAAGCCACTGCCCCCAGTGCCCGCTTTAGAACTTTACGTGTTTTCAAAATTATTTTGATATTCTCCTTCCCCATTTGTGTTACTTAATTATTTTAAATATGTTTCCAATCTGTGAAATTTATGGGTTATATAATTTCTTCTTTCCCTTTTTTGGGTAGCTTATTTTGTGTGCTTCATAATTTACAATTTGGTTCTTACATTTTAGAGATCTCACATTTGGGATGGCCCCAGTTAGTAATTTTCTCTGTATATTCCAAAGGGCAGAGTGGACGATTTTCACAGGCTTGAGGTCTGTGTACTCAGCCCTTCAATCAGAGCTGTACCTGAAGGCAGCTCTAACTTCTTGCTTTCATGACTCCTGTGAATTTGCCTCTTGATTCAGTTCTGGTCCTGGGAAGTTCCCATATTTTTCTATCAGTTCTGCTGGGTAGTTTTAAAATTCTTGTAAACTTTAAAGATTTTTAATTTACTACATTAAATGACCTTTGAGAATGTTATTCCGTGCTAAAACATCAAATGTCCGCATGCATATATGAGTAAAAAATTTTACATAAATATTTTGTGTAGAACGGTGTCCTATGAGAAATTTTGCTCATTTGAAACATCTCAATGCCCATGTATTATACACTAACATTATCTGTGAAGTATAAATATTTTCTTAATACTTGGAAGAATTTTTATGTTTTGGACAAATATCTGAAATGATCATGCTCCACTTTAATGCATAACTCCTGCACGTGGGCAGAATTGCTGTTTTTCTATAAAATTAAGAATGTTAATTAGTGGAATTAAATATATAAATTCAGGTCTTTTGGTTTCAGTCACAAAGCTTCCTCCTTAGCGTTTCTCTAGTGCTGTAAAAGTAATCTCTGTCTGAATGTTCTATTTAATCTAGATGTCATTTAAAACAATCTTAGGGATAAAAGAATACCCACTGGGTACAGTGTACACTGCTTGGGTGATGGGTGCACCAACATCTCAGAAATCACCACTAAAAAGTTCTCCCTGTAACCAAACACCACCTGTTCCCCAAAAACCTATTAAAATAAAAATTCACATAAAATTAAAAAATACTAAAACGATCTAAAAGGAAATTTGCATGTGGCTTCACATTACTTGTTGGTTACACTTTAATTTTTATTGTCATTTTAAAGTGTTCAAGAAACATTACTTATAGGATTTCGGCCTTTGTGAAGTTAAATACACTAATTTAGGTTTAAAACCTTGCAATATCAAATGATTTTCTTGGTATTGGAAAATTATGGGCCGGTTGCGGTGGCTCACGTCTGTAATCCCAGCACTTTAAGAGGCCCAGGCGGGTGGATCACGAGGTCAGGAGATCGTGACCATCCTGGCTAACACGATGAAACCCCGTCTCTACTAAAAATACAAAAAACTAGCCAGGGATGGTGGTGGTCGCCTGCAGTCCCAGGTACTCGGGAGGCTAATGCAGGAGAATGGCGTGAACCCGGGAGGCAGAGCTTGCAGTGAGCTGAGATTGAGATTGCGCCACTGTACTCCAGCCTGGGGGACAGAGACAGACTCGATCTCAAAAAAAAAAAAAAGAAAGAAAGAAAAGAAAATTTTGTCCATCCTCTCTTTAGTGCTCAAAAATGCTGATCACTTTTTCACTTGATTAACTTTCTAACAAAGTTTCAAACTTTCTACTAGTTACTTAACACTCTATTTTTTCTATAGCAGACAGTTGGTTCCCATAATCATTTTAATATTAATATCATTGTAAATGTATTTTTTTATTTAATCTCTGTGTACACATAAACTCTTTGGTATTAAATTTATGTGTAAGTGACTCGAAATTGCTCCTAACACATCATTAATTATATCTAAGCATTAACCACTCTGATTAATCAGATTTTCATCTCTTTCTACTGTTTTGCATTTACTGTGTCATTCTGTGTTTATTAAAATTTATAATTCCTTTTCTTTAAGCATATTTCCAACATATGAACTTTATGTGATGTACAAATATTAATATTTAGGAGGTAGTTTCAGTTTGTCATTTAGGCAAAATCAAGTCTAATGACCGTTTTTCAATTAACTTTATTCTTTGTTACCTATTTATAGCATTTAAATTTAATGAGCCCATAATTATATATATACATACACATATACATATCAATGATGACTGTGGTCAAACAATTTAACATATACATGAACTCATGTAGTTTCCTTTTGGTGTCAAAGCACCTAAAGTTTACCCTGTTCAAAAATCACTAGTATATAATATAAAAATAGTAACTATAACTTTTAAATTGTACTTTAGTCCTCCAGATGCATTTATTTTATATAACTGAAACGTTGACTTGTGTCTCTTCTCCCCCAAGTCATCATTCTATCTTGTCTCTATGTATTTAACCTTTTTAAAGATTTCATATGTAACAGAAATTATGCAGTATTTTTCTCTCTCCCTAAGCTATTTCACTTAGCCTAATATCCTCCAGGTTCATTTATGTTATCACAAATGGCAGTATCTTCAACTTTTTAAAAGCTGAAAAAATATTATATTATCATATATTATACACACACACACATACATGCACAAACACCTCCCCCACATTTTTTCCTCCACTCGTCCATCAGTGCACAGTAACTTCATCCCATGGCTTGGCTGTTGGGAACAATGCTGTGGTGGGGCACAGAGAAGAGGAGAGTGAAGATATCTCTATAAGATGCTGATTTCATTTTCTGTTGATATATAATTCATAGGAGGGATTGCTGAGCCATATGGTAGTTCTATTTTTAGATTCTCAGGAACTTTCATACTGTTTTCTATAATGGCTGTACTAACTTACATTCTAAGCAGCAGTGTACAAAGGTTCCCTTCTCTCCACAACATCACCAACACTGGTTATCTCTTGTCCTTTTTATAACAGCCATCCTAAGAGATAGGAGGTGATATCCCATTGGTATTTAATCAGAAACTGTAAAAATCCTAGAAGAAAACACAGGGCAAATGCTCCTTGACATTGGTTCAGATAATAATTTATTAAATACGACATTAAAAACACAAGCAACAAAAAACAAAAATACAAGTAGGAGTATATCTAACCCTAAAGCTTCTGCACAGGAGAAATCAATCAATGAAATTAAAAAGCAGCTTATGACCTCAGAGAAGATATTTGCTAACAATATATCTCATAAGGGGTTAAAATCAAAATACATAAGAAGCCACACAACTGAATAGAAGAGAGAAAACTCACCAAAATCTAATAACCTGATTTAAAAACAAGCGAAGAACCTGAATAGATATTTATCTTTTAAAAAAAGATATAAAAATGGCTAACAAGTGCTCAGCATCAGTGATCATCAGGAAAATGCAAACCAAAGTCCTCATTTACTTTAGCTTCTATACTTTATTTCACACAATAAATACGAATTTGTACAGCAGGTACAGTAATCTCCATCCTACAACAGAGGACCCTGAGACTGGTGACTCGCGGATGCATCTGCATGGAGCTGGCCTGGCGTGGGGTGGATGGTGCTGAAGAGGACAGTGGATGATGTAGAACCAGGGGCAGCGACTCACCTGGGACCTTCAGCAGAGGAGCCTCGGTGGGTTCCCAAAGCTCAGCAGCACCCTCTGGGGACCTGCTACCTGCTGGCTTGGTCAGCACCACAGACAGAGGACAGGTGGGTGAGGCTGAGTCAGAACAGTGGGAGGAGGACAGCCAGGTGCCCCAAGCCAGGGCTGCTGGCTGACAGCCCTGAGAACCCCCTGAGGCTAAGGATGGGGTAAAGGGCCAAGCTGGCCACCTGTGGGGCCCTCAGTCACCCTCATTGCCTCTGGTGCCACCCCGGCCATGCACAGCAGCACAGTTAGTAAGTGGACAAGCCAGGCATGTGGATGGATCTGGGGAGTCTTGCTCAGGCACTCTGACAGGACAAGGGTAAAAGAAGGGCCACTGTGACTGGAGAGAGGATCGCAGCCTCTGGGTCAGACACAATGGAGAAATGAGGAAAAAGGGTGGTGACCGACATGCAGGAGAGGCAGGTGGACGCGGGATGGTCAGAGTCCATTAGACAGGATGGGCTCCAGGTGAATCCTCGCTCTACTGGGTACTTCTCAGCATTCTTGGAACTGAATGACTAATTGGAACCGATTGACTAATCCCTGGCGATAGAGTCACATTTTAGGAGACTGCTGTCAGGGCCCAGCCACACACCCCTGGGCAGACCTGCCCCATCTCAGGACTGGACTTTCTCAGCTCCCATAGGGGATGCTGCCTGCAGCCCAGGAGGGGCAGCCCCATTGTGCAGCCTGAGCCCCCGTGGATCCTGAGCAGCCTGTGCCTGGCCCTGTGCTCCCTCTGCTCCATTGCCCCGGCCCCTCCTGAGTGTCAGCCAGCATGGAGGCCCTGTCTGTCCTTTCTTCCCTATGCAGGCTCCTGGGCTGAGACCTGGGTCCGATGAGGATGGGGCTGGTCCTTCCCTGAGGCCTGCTCAGGAAAGAGGATGGCCCCCAGCCTGGTCCAGGTCCTCAGCTCTCCTCATGGCCTTACAGTGACACAGAGCTGCCCCTGTCTGTGCCTTGGAGGTGGAGGTAAGAGCCCGACCCTGCTGCACGGAAGCTGCTCCATAGATGGGCGACTTGGCAGGGGTTTGGTGAGGCAGAGGCCATGGCCTGTGGGCATGGGTGCTGGTGAGTGGGAGTGACACATTGACACTGGGAGAGGCCACAGTTCCTGCTGAATCTCACACTAAACTCCAGCCCTGCAGGTGTTTTACCACAGCCACCACCGAGAATCACAGTGGTGTCTCAGGAGTCACTGCCCACTGCCCACCAGAGCCCTACCTAGAGGCCAAGATCCAACCAAAGCCCAGGGTGTCTGTGCCCTGGGAACAGTGTGTCCTGTGGTCATGAGGCCAGGCCACCAGTGCCCACTCATCAGGGACTGGGTTCTGTCCTATCTGGTCCTTCCAGTTCAGTCACATCGGGGCCCCTAAGCACATGACCCAGCATCCAAGAATAACTCCAGGAAGCCTGGCAGCTCAGCTCACTCAATCACTTCTTATCTACAGCAAAAACATCAGGGCATCAGATGGACAGATAAATGGCTATGAATGCTTGACAACTGGAATAAATCTAGGAACAGCAAGAAGGCACAGAGGTGGATGAGTGTCCCCCGTGACCACTCTTCAGGGTTGAGGACAGGTGCCCATTGTTGCTGCCTGGTGCTGCCTGCCTCTCAGAGAAGGGTACACTTTCCTCACCAAAAGGACAACAGGCCTGGTCCCCAGCCCTCCTGCCCATCCCTGCAAGGATCACCTTGCTGGGAGGAATCTGATGCCAGGGCCTGGGCCACTTCTAAGCCAGGAACAGGAACACCTTCTGATCACCCCAAAGGAAGGAGTAAATCCTGATCAGAGTTCACAACCTGAGCTCTTGCTCACTCTTTATTCATGGGAAGGGAAGCCCAGTCCTAGGCAGACTGAACCTCTCTTGAGGAACCGTGGAGCCAAAGGCTGGAAACCCAGAATCCTTAGGTTCAAATCTCCCTTGGGGTCACCCTGAGGCCTGTCTGACCAGAGCATTCTTCTGCCCACAGATGTCTCATTGGATCTACAAAGGAAACCTCACAGATGTCTGGGGCCCAGCATGGTCACCCCTACTGAATGTTGAGAAGGCGAAGGCCAAGAACCCAGGGAAACACCAGGTCTGGTCCTTCCAGTCCCAGCCACAGCAGGATGCAAAGGCCGGACCGTGTCAGAAGCCCAGTTACCCAGATGGAGGGAAAGTCAACCCTAAGGGGGCGGAAGGGGTCAGTCACAAATCCTGGGCAGACAGTGGCATGGGCAACACAGGTGAGCTGCATGCTGCTGACTTTCCCTGGCTTTGGAAATGAAGTTTCTACAGAAAAAGCCTCCTTTCCTTCCAGAACCGCTATTTCATGACAGCAATTTTGACAGTGAGTCTTGTGTCTGTTCTGAGGCTTGGCCCTGCTCTACAGAAAATGAAGCAGGCCAAGATGTCCTCAGCGAACGTGCACCAGAATGACCTAGATGTGAGCCACACCTTCATAAGCCACGCCATGTTGAGAGCGCTGCAGCATCAAGTAAGACATGTGGGGCATGGAGGATCCCAGGGGAGGTGGGCAATCCGGAGGGATGGGGCATCTGAGGGACAATGGGGAGGTCTCAGGACAGGGGTAGGGTCTCAGAGAAGAGGGTGACAGCCCAGCCTACTGCCTGGAGTTCTGGCCTTGGGAAGAGTCTGCAGAGGGGCCTGGAATAGTGAGGTTTTCAGGGCAGTCCAGGGGGCTCTGAACACCTCTGCTCCTTCTGTGAAGATAAGCAAATGTTGTGTACCCAGATTGCCACCTTAAAATGGCTCCTACAGTGCTTGATTGATGGGACAAGTATGCACAGGAGACCCCAGGCCAGGGACCCTGCTGCCCTACAGGGCTTGGCTTCCCCAGCTGAGGGGTTTGGCCCCTCCAGAAGGACCCAGCTCCCTTCCTCTGCACAGGAGGCAGAGGCAGGTCCCTGCAGGGCACACAAACCATGCCCTGCCTGAGAGGGGGCATCACACGGCTGGGGCTGGGACTCAGGGCCAGCATCCTGGGCAGACTGGGCCAGGACTCATCTTGGGAGAGTACTTGGGGAGCCCCTTCTTTCAGGGGCCACATTTGATGGAGATGAGACCACCCCTATAAGAAGCTGCAAGACCTTATCTGATCCAGCCTCCTGTGGGAGGTCTCACCCCATACATAGGGGACCCCCAGCACCACAGACTGAGGCCCCAGTAGGCCCTGCTCAGGCCACCAGCCCTCTACCTTGAAGGACCAGGTCCTCCCATGCCTGCTGTCCCCACAAACTCCTACCTCAAGCTCATCACAAGCTCATCCTGAAGCTCTGGTACATCTGCCTTCTGCAGGGCAAGCACATGCTCACAGCCAGGGCACATGTGGCATTGAAAGTGCACAGAACCCTGTCCCCATGTGCCCAAGGGCGCTGGGGGAGCAACAAGTACATCAAACCTGGCCCGAGGCCAGTGCCCACACTGCCCACAGAACCCTCTGCTTTAGCCCAGAGGGAGGGCCAAACCAATCCAGCCCTGGTGGGCTGGACAGGGCACCATGAGTCCTCCTGGAAACTGAATCCACTCCTGACACAACTCAGATGAAAGGCAGGAGTGTGGCGAGCACTTCCCTGCCTGGGCCTTCCCGTATCCATTGCCTCCTGTGCAGAGCTGGACCCCAGGGGTGTCCAGAAAGGACCCAGCACTGCCCAGTGCGAGGTGCCCAGGGCAGAAACAGGGTGAAGGCACAGACCGCTCCCAGGAGACCCCTCCTGGCCTGACGCCCAGCCCCAAACCTAGACCCTCTCCTGAGGCTCTCCTATTTGTCCTGTGGGAGTTCTCCCGAGACTGAAGTGTCTCATACCTGGGCTCTGGACGATGATGTGGTTCTCAGGCACTTTTAGGCCTCCATGGCTGAGCTCAGAAGGATGCACTGTGACCTGCCCCCCAGGTGGTCTCCAGCACCAGGTCCCTTCCTGAGTCACCATCTAAGACAGCAAATAGTGGGGAGTTCCCAGGACCCTCCATCCCTGCTCCCGAGGCCTTCCTCCTCCTCCTCCTCTTCCTTCTCTAAGAAGCTTCTAAAAACAGGCCAGCTGGGCCCCAGGTCAGGTGTTGGACTCACCTCAGTAATAGGGCAGGGGATGAGAGCAAGACCCCTCCAAGCCCCCCACCACACCCTTCCACTCCTGCCCTAGAAGAACCCTGGAGGGCCCTGGAGGGTTCAGTCCCATCTGTGCCAGCCCACACCCATAGCTGCGAGCACCAACAGGGCCAGAGAGCAACAGGGGTCCCCACTCACAAGTTCCCACACCCCAGGCGGCACACACCCCTCACTGTGGGATCAGCAGGTACCGTCACTCACAAGTGCCCATGCCCAGGCGGCACACACCCCTCACTGTGGGATCAGCAGCCTGTAGGTGTTTCCTCAGCGTCAGACCAGGTGGGTTACTGGAGACCCCAAGACTCCAAAAGCTCAAACCGTACAAGGGTCAGATGGGCTTGGGGGAGAGGTGGACCAAGTTTGCTTTCCATTCAGCAAAACATACAAGGATCCCTAGGAAGGCCCTGGTCCTGGAGCGAGTGTCTCTGGCACCCAGGCCTCTGCGAGCATCCCTCAGCATGGAGACCCTTCCCAAGGGGGATGGGCTGGCTCTCCCTGGCCCACCAGCCCAGCTCCAGAAGCCCAGAAGCTGACCTGAGGCCAAGGCCCAGCAGCATGAGAATTCCGTAGAGCCCAGGACAGCAGGTCACTCTCTGGGGGCCCAGCAGCCCAAGATGTGGCAAGTCTGTTCCTATCTCAGGATAGATCATGGGATTTTTGGTGAGTTCTGTGTTGAAATTCTCTCCCAAACTCCCCATGGACCTGGACATCCGGGATTCATGGTGGCCACAGTGCAGCTTTGAGCAGGGATGCCGAACCCCTGTTCTTTCATCTTCCCTGGACACCCCCAGGACCATAGGACAGGCCTTGGCCCTGAACCCCATCAGGGCCTCCACAACCAGGCCTTGCCCAGCCCAATGAAAACCCAACAGTAGGGCCATAGACACTCCCCTTGCATGGACCTGACCTTTCTCAGGGGCCACTGAGCAGCACAGCCTTCAGCTCCTGAGCTGGGTGAAATCAGTGTCAATGGGGAAGCTGGACTCAGAGGCTGCTAGAGGGGAAAAGGATTGTGGCATCTGCAGAGCCCTAGCCAGCCAGCAGCCTGTCACAGGTCCCCATGCCTGCCCACTTGTGTGACAGAGCCTCCCTCACAGGGCAAACATCCCAGACCTACAGATGCCCAGCCCAGCCCAAGCCCTGGGAGAAAAGGGACCCAGGAGAACCACAGGTGCCCCAGAAATAGCCAAGATAGCAAAACAGGGCACTGAACTTCCTGGGGCACTGGCCAAAACTAGAATTTGGCCCAAGGAAGAGCAAGCCCCTTAAAGTAGTGTGTGGGTACACAGGGTCCCCCCCAAGGAAGGGCATGCCTGGCAGGGCCAAGGCAGTGACATTACCAGGCTCAAAGAGCAACCGTCCACATTGCCGAGGGTGGGATAGGAGCAGGTGGACCAGCCTCCAACCTCTTCAACTCAAGGAAACAGCGATGGCTGGGCTCTCACACCCTGAGTGGCCACCATCTGACCATCAGTGGAGCAGAGGCCAGAGACCATCGATCTATCAGATGGTCCTGGGGCCCTGCTTCCACTGCACAAGAATGCCTTCAAGTCACATGATCAAGAAGAAGCTGGGCAAGAATGGGCCCAGGAGCCCGGGTCCCTGGGTCTGCTGTCCTCAGCAGGTGCCAAGGACAGAAAAAGTCAGAAAAGGTGTCTATGGTCAGAAAAAGTCAGAAAGGTAGTCTCACTCCTTGGAAGGAGGCTCCAAGGTGGGGACCAGAGCTGCAGGGGGAGGAGGAGCTCCTGGCAGCACTGAAATAGGCTCTGGCAGGGTCCCAGAGTCTGTGGTTCCATCCTTCTCTTTTTCCTTTTGAGATCTTGGAATCTTCTTCCATTTGATGGTGAGTCTGCAGCCATGGACAATCAATTTACAATAGTACTTCTCAGCACCATTTCCGCAGCCTGCCCTGTGGAAAGCTGATGAGAGCACACTGCTGTCTCATACAAGTGACCATCCAGATTTCGCCAACAGGTAGAGATTATTTCTTAGATCTGTCTCAGTAATGGTATCCCCCAGACCATCAACATAGAGTGGGGGCAGAATTCTCCACCAGTGGGTCCAGATGACGCATGGTTGAAGCCTGCTTTAGAAGCTCATCTGCTACGGGGTCATTGTTTTCACAAGTCGATCTTTCTTATTCTGATCAGCAAGAGGTCATCTGGATCTGCAGGCTTCTCATGTCTGTGCGGACACTCCCTTCCTCTCTCACCCTCTCGTTTCACCCACAAATAGCAAATGTGGGGCTTATTCCTTAGGTAGTAGAGTGTATCCTGGGCCAGTTTGAGCAGCATGTCACTGGTGGATGCAGCTTTCCCCAGCAGGACAGCTGGTCGTGTTCTATCAGGGTTAGAAATCCCTCTCTCCATATCTGCAGTCACCTTTTAAAGACAGTTCTGCATCATGAAGTTGGATGGGCAGTCCTACTCCAGGTGTGAGAGGCAGGTCTGATGGACATTTCCTGCAGGCTTGGCACCCTTCAGTCTTCTTGGAATGCATGTGCACCCCAGAGCCCCAGCCAGACACTGAATGGCCTGGCACAGATTTTGCACTTTTTCTCATAGTTTTCTTTGGTCATTCAGATACACGGGTTTTCTCCAGGACACGTGTGACATAGAAGAGAGAAGCATCCTCCCAGCTTTGTCTGTTTTAGGTGCTGGAGCCCAGAGAGGTCTCCTCTTGAGAGGATCGGCAGGCAGCAGTAGCTTTTCAGGTGGGAGAGAGGACCCCCACAGTCCCGCCGGCCCCAGCTCTTCTTTCTGGCTCTGTTCTTGAGACCCTGGGCAAATATCATGTGTGATTCGTCTTTCTTGACTCAAGGTGAGCCTCACTTCCAAGGAATCTCCATTCTTGGAGGAAACTCTTGGCTTCCCAGTATCTCCAAGAACTGGCCTGGAAGAGACAGAGAAATGTGGAGAAATCTTGAAATACTCACAGTGTATACTTGGTGCTTTTCAAAGACCCTCCCCTCTACACTGACAGGGCTTAAGGAAACCTTGTGTCTGCTGCTGGGAGATGACAAAACCTTAAATGAGAAGGTCAAGAACCAGGATCACTGGAAAAAGAAACGTCCAATCTCTAAACTCATAGACATGTTAGGGAACATCTGTGTGTCTGGATATTTATTGTGTCCAATGATGGTAATGACTCAAAAACTCACTGGCTGTGGTGGCTCGCACCGTTAATCCCAGCAATTTGGGAGGCTGAGGCAGCTGGATCACCTGAGGTCAGGAGTTTGAGACCAGCCTGGCCAACATGGTGAAACCCTGTCTCTACTAAAAATACAAAACTTAGAAGGACACCATGGTGTGAGCCTGTAAACCCAGCTACTTGAGAGGCTGAGGCAAGAGAGTCATTTGAACCTGGGAGGCAGAGGTTGCAGTGAGCTAAGATCGCCTCACTGTACTCCAGCCTGGGCAACAGAGACCCTGTCTCAAAGAAAAAAAAAAAACCCTAACAAACAAAAATAAAATGTGAAAGCAAAAAGATCTTCGCTAAGTACTCCTGGCCTGGAAGGGCTCTTTGTTTTACATGCAGGTGATCTGTTCTGAAAAGAGGCCTCCTGGTCACAAAGTCTTACTGGGTAAGAGCTCCAAGTACACAGAGCCACAGGCCATCATCCATGGAGCTGCCTCTGCTGCCCAGGATGGAAACATGGAAACTCAGGGTAAAGGTGAAGCTAGAACAAAAAGATTAGGGAAAAAAAAAGAAAACTAATTTGAAAAAGTTAAAGAAAAATATTCTAACATGAAGTAATGTTTTATTAAAGCCTTGTCTCTGAATAAGTTAAATATGGCATATCACAGTATTGTACATAATAATCTAAAATTTTAACTATTGGCCAAGCACAGTGGCTCATGCCTGTAATCCCAGTGCTTTGGGAGGCCAAGGTGGGATAATTGTGCAAACCTAGGAAATGGAACTAGCCTGGGCCACAGAGTGAGACCACGTCTCTGCCAAACGATAAAACATTAGCTGGGCATGGTGGCATGGCTTGTAAAATAAATAAAAATGAAATTCTAACTGCCACAAACTAAGCTACAATATTTATGTCATCATAAAGTAATAGACAATGTATTTCAGTCCAAAAGAAGTAACTAAGAACTGATTTCAAAATCAATTCAGAGGTTTGCCTTCTCTGTGTGGAGGAAGAGCAAGAAACAGACTCCCTCTGGCACCAAACACATAGGAAGCCAGACCAACTACATGAACCAGATGTTTCCAGACACTAGGAGCATATGCCAGGAGCACAGGACAGTGGTCTGGAGGCTGAAACTAAGGGGACCACATTGCTGCCCCAGCTTAGAGCCTGCAGAGCCTCCTGTCAGTTCATGGTGGGAGGATATAGGCAGTACATGGAAGTCCCCACGTTAAAGAGACAGGGTTGAGAATGTGAGGAGAGAAAAACATGGGGCTGAGTACCAGAAAGTAGGGAGGAGTGGCTGAAGTAGGGGTAAGATTGGAGAGTAGAAGATGGGGGCTCATTAAACCATTGGCAGGTATATGGGTAAATACCAATCAAGATAAATAATATTACCCAGTACAAAAGAGAAAAGGCACCCTACACTTTTTTTTTTTTTTTGAGACAGAGTCTTGCTCTGTCGCCTAGGCTATAGTGCAGTGGTGCAATCTCGGCTCACTGCAACCTCTGCCTCCTGGGTTCAAGTGATTCTTCTGCCTCAGCCTCCTGAGTAGCTGGTATTACAGGCACATGTCAGCATGCCTGGCTAATTTTTGTATTTTTAGTAGAGACGACATTCACCATGTCGGTCAGGGTGGTCTCAAACTCCTGACCTCATGATCCACCTGCCTCGGCCTCCCAAAGTGCTGGTGTAAGCCACATGCCCAGCCCACCCTACATTTTTTTCAGAGCATTTTCACAAGAAAACTTGTCATTATGAGAATAATATTGTCTAAAAGTAGCAGAGGAGGGAACATTTCCCAATATATTTTAGGAAGCTAGTATTACTCTCCAATAGAATCAGAGAAAGGCAGTACCAAAAAAAACCCCTTTAAGACAGTATATGCCTCATGAAACTCAATGTGGAAATCCCCAACAAAACATTCAACAGAACCACATGCTTCACCCATGAGTGAATTTCTTCTAGGAATCATAAATATTTGGGGAAATCAAAAGAAATCTTTTGTTAAGAATCAAAGTTGTAGACTCCTGTCTTGAGTTGATTACTTTGAATTTTTGGTCCCAAAATATATGCAGAATCTGGTCTAATTCTATAATCTTTATCACATGCCACCAGATGCTGAAGAGAAATAGATGCAACAGCAATATGGGAGTTACCCTTTCTTTTTTTTTTTTTTTTTTTTTTTGAGACAGTCTCACTCTGTTGCCCAGGCTGGAGTGCAGTGGCGTGATCTCGGCTCACTGTAAGCTCCGCCTCCTGGGTTCATGCCATTCTCCTGCCTCAGCCTCCTGGGTAGCTGGGACTACAGGTGCCCGCCACCATGCCCAGCTATTTTTTTGTATTTTTAGTAGAGACGGGGTTTCACTATGTTGGCCAGGATGGTCTCGATCTCTTGACCTCGTGATCCACCCACCTCGGCCTCCCAAAGTGCTGGGATTACAGGCGTGAGCCACCGCGCCCAGCCTCACCCTTTCTAAAGCCCAGCTGAAAAACCCTGGAGTCAGAAGTTTCACAAACAGAAAAACAACATACTTATCCTGAAGGAGGGAAGGAGAAACAATGCAAACATTTAAATTTTAATTGTTATGAGAATACTGACTTGTTAGAAACTGAAGGAGCGAGCAATGCTTCTAAATTCCATGCTTTTCCATCAGAATACGGAGATAGACAACCTCGAAGTGCAGTTTCTTCACAATTGTCTTATCCAGTCATAATATTAATTTCTCCATGAATCAAATCATAAAATAAATATTAAACTCATGACATATTCTCTGACTAAAAGAAGGCAAGATAAACTGAACGGTTAGTTGTCAGTGTAGTAAATTATGTACAAGAATCTTATCACTGCATTTTTTAATAATGATGGAATCAGAAATAATCTAAGTTTCTATCAAAGAATAAACAGTGAAATAAATCTTGTATATCCATTCTTTGGAATACTTTTAAGACATTAAAAATAGAGTTAGAATCTCATGCATTGATATGGAATAATGTAAATGATATATTGCTTGTGAAATAGCAAAATAAAAAAATATAGTATGATACAATTTGTGTTCAAAAACTGTACATGTATTTATCTTCTTTTTTTTTTTTTCTTTTTGGAGGCAGGGTCTAACTCTGTTGCCCAGACAGGAGTGCAATGGCATGATCACAGCTCACTGCAGCCTCAACCTCCTGAGCTCAAGGGATCCTCTCCACTCGGCCTCCCAAAGTATTGGGATTACAGACATGAGCCACTGCACCTGGCCAACTTTACGTGTATTTATAAATTTATAGAAAACATCCAAAAGAATAAACACCAAGCTATAATAATTCCTTCTAAGAAGGGAGTGAGTTTGGAACGAAGAAGAAGACATGGGAGAATTTTGTTACATAAAGATCTCTATGATCTGCCATTATTAAAACAGCATGCATTTCTTTTATAATTAGAAAAAGAAAAAAATACACGCATTGTTACCATTTGGTAGGAGGGCAGTAGTTTTGTTTTCATCAGCATTTGAATTACAGGTTCGTGCAAGCACGAACCTGGAAGAGAAATTCCAGGGAATAATTAGAACAAAAAATTAGAACAAAAAAACCAAATAATTAGAACCGCAAAAAGTGAGTGGGTGTTATCTTCACATAACAACAAGTGTTCCAGGTGAGTGCTGGTCAGGACCTACTGCTGCTCTGGCTCCCTCAAATCACCTAAGCCCTGCCAAGGGGAAGGTGGAGGACAGGGAAGGCCAAGTGCCAGCAAGTGCTCTCCCCAGCTGAAGGCCTGTTTCTGCAAGTTTCCTGTCATTAAGAAGAAAATGGAGTCCAAATGGGATGTGGACCCCTTCAGAACGCTGGCAGAGAAATACAAAGAATATGCCACAGTCATACCTTAGAGGAAGACTTCTAGGTTGAGACTTGAAATTCATCAAAAGCTTGTGTGAAGTAAATAAAGCTACTCTACCTCTCCAAGTGTCAGTTTCCTCACCTATAAAATGAGAAACACATGTCAACTTCATCAAATTGTTGCCAGAGTTAAATTCACAAAGATATTTAAAAGTGACTGTCACTGTTACTGCAAGGGTCTACATTATTAAAAAAAAAAGGAAAAAAAACAGCAATGGACTTCAAAATACACAAAAGGAATAATGTCCATGTGTCCAAAGACGAGATGATCAGCTTTTGAAGCAGCCTGAGGCACATGAGAATGAGATCTATCCCTAACTAGAGCTCTTCACAGCTCCACTGAAGATGACACACACGGGGTCCCAAGAAGCTAAGTGCATGGCCCGTGTAGAGTGACTGGTGTAGTGAGGGTGGAATCCCTAAAGACCCTCTGAAATGCAGTCACGCAACAGGCTCCCAGGAAACACTGGAACAAACCAGGCAGCTGAGCAGATTCTACCAGGAATAGGGTGAGCAGAGGAGGGTCGGAGCCTCCTCTGCAGTGAGCTCAGCAGAATACACCAAACTGCAAGGAGCTCCTGGCTCTGTGAACGGCAGCTGTGGCTGCATCAGGACAAATCTTGTGAGACAGCTGCTGGGGACAGCTGAGATCACGTGTTTTTGCAGCCACACACCCAACAGCAGTGCCTCTTGAACACAGATCACAAAATCTTCCCCATTCATCTTTAAGGTGACGGATGATGGAGGCCCTCACGTTACAACATCCCCACCAACACTTGCAGACAAGTGTATTTGGAAACTCCCACCTAAAGAGGGAACAGTCAGGAATAGAATGAGAATATTGAGGGATGGGGGAGGAAGGCAGGTACTTGACCCCACAGACTTCTGAAAACAAGGGAAGAGCTGCTGTGTCATGGTCTCCCTATACTTCACCTCACCACATCAATAGATGCCACGTGGTTCTTGTTCCTTTATTTACAGAGGTGCTGATGAGCACGTGTGTAATTGATCCTGAAGGAGTAAATTCTTCACAAAGTACAATAACAGTGTGTAATATCCATGAGCAGAGTTTTTAGGCTTTTTTTTTAAAAATAGTAATCCACATTCAGGAATCAGAAATGAAGCCTGTTGGAATGTGTGATATGAACAAGGTCTTACTTTTATGTAGATTAACACCTTGGTTTTTACGGATTAAACATAAAAGCTGGTGCCATTCCAGAATCAAAAGAACTGTCTGTCTCTGAGGACACATGGAATTAAGGGACATCAATGATTAGGAGGCTACACGAAACCAGAAATGCTCCCAGAAGTTTCCATTGTCTAGACAGAAAAATTAAACAGATCAGCCCGAGAGAGTAAAGGTACCTCCGTGAGTGCCGGGGGCGATGAACATTCCATTCAAAGCAAAGTTGTGAAGCCTGAGGAGTTTCAAAGACTCCCCAAGTGCTCCATACCTTGAAAGTCGCTCCCACAAAGCTGGAGCACCACCTGTTCTGAGGATCAGGTTGCCATCTGTGCCTTTGAGACACTGGCCAGTCAGGCCTCAGTTGAGGTGAGGCCAATGATGTCACGTGTAAAATGCCTAAACTATCTTCATCTTTATGTAGCTGTTTAGGGGACTTTCCACCAAATGGGTTGGTGGAAAGTGGCGTACCAGAGACACATGCCTGGGATGTGAGATTTTCTCCTCTGCTCTTAGCATGTCCTGGGTAAACCAGTAATGACCCTCTCTGCCGCCTCAACATCCACATCCACGAAAAAGGGGCTGGTGAGGGTGACATTTTCACGAAACCACAGTACATGTTACCCCCTGCAAAGCTCTGAACTTGTGCACTGGCAGGCCAGGCGGCGGATTTCTCCCCATAGTGGCTGCACTGCGCTCTGGCTGGAGAGAAAAGAGGGCTGCGGCACAATGGACAGCGCCTGGACCTCAGGCCAGTTCCCACAGCAGCTTAGGAAACCAGGTGGCTCCCTGAGCTGGAGGAGGCGTGATGTCCAGGAAAGACCCCGGGTGCAGGTGGGAGAGGGATCCCAGCCTAGCAGCGGGAAGTGGGGTGAGGACCACACCCGTCGCAGTTGGACAAGGGCGAGGAGCACTTCGCGGCGTCACGCCATCCTCACTGCCCAGCCTGGACCTGCCCCTCCTGTCCCTCTCCGGACTCACATCCCCTGGCAAGGAGGTGCCCGCGATCAGTAGCCAGAATCGCTGTGGAAGCGGCGAGGTCCACACTGCCCTGCCCAATCCTCTTGGGCTGCCCGCCTCCTCGCATGTCGCCTGCTGGGATTCTAGTCCAGCCGCCTTGTCACCAACGGGCGGGGAACCGTTAAGAGCTACCGTTTCCAGCCTGCCTGGCCAGGCGCGCGCCGCCCCGCTCCTCCCACGAGAACTGCCAGGCATGGCGGCGGGTGTTAAGTTCCGATTGGTGGAAATCAGTGTCAATGGGGAAGCTGGACTCAGAGGCTGCTGGAAGGGAGGGGGATTGTGGCATCTGCAGAGCCCTAGCCAGCAGCCTGTCACAGGTCCCCATGCCTGCCCGCTTGTGTGACAGAGCCTCCCTCACAGGGCAAACATCCCAGACCTACAGATGCCCATCCCAGCCCAAGCCCAAGGAGAAAGGGGACCCAGGAGAACCAGGGGTGCCCCAGAAATAGCCAAGATAACAAAACAGGGGATTGAACTTCCTGGGGCACTGGCCAAAACTAGAATTTGGCCCAAGGAAGGGCAAATGTCGCCTGCTGGGATTCTAGTCCAGCCGCCTTGTCACCAACGGGCGGGGAACCGTTAAGAGCTACCGTTTCCAGCCTGCCTGGCCAGGCGCGCGCCGCCCCGCTCCCCATGCCAGGCGGCGCGCTCCTGGCCAGGCAAGCTGGAAACGGTAGCTCTTAACGGTTCCCCGCCCGTTGGTGACAAGCAGACGGGTGTTAAGTTCCGGCGGGGCATGCTGGGATTGTAGTCCCGAAGCGCTTGAAACAACGGGCGGGAGCAGTGAAGAGACTACAGCTCCCAGCATGCACAGCCAGGCCGGCGCAGCCCGGCTTCGCCCGTCAGGACTGCGCGCCGTCCCGTGTTCATGCTGTCTGGGATTGTAATCCTGTCGCCCTGCAATTAAAAAACTGGAAGCTAATCAAAGATGACAAGTCCTAGTATGCCAGGCTTAGCTCCCGCCCTCCAATCCACACTTCCCCGAATCCAGAGCAGTTCTGCCATGCCAACGGGTGCCTGGCTGTTCCCAAACCTCTCCTATCTGCCAAGTGACAGCGGGACCAGGGCGGCTGGTCTTATCGTGTAATTATGTCACTACCTCTCCGTGAGATGCCGGCTTCATGCTTCGTCATTGCCAGAAGTTTGATTTCTCACGGAGCTGCAGGGGACCTGGATCTGCTCACAAATCTGTCATGGTTGCCATAGTAACGCTCCTCTTCCTGGAGCGGTACTCGCCCCTTCCCTTCCCTCGCCCCCGCCCCTTCTCCTCGCCCCCGCCCCTTCTCCTCGCCCCCGCCCCTTCTCCTCGCCCCGCTCCTTCCCGCTGCGCTGCCTCTCCCCCTCGGCACCGCCCCTCCGCCTTGCCCCACCCCTGACACGCCCCTTCGGACATGCGCAGTGTAGTCCCTGAGTAGGACTGGGGCTAATGTCCAGGTGTTTTTGACAGTTCTCTGACTTCTTGGCATCCCACCCGGGAAACTCCCTCGTGAGTGTCTGAAACCGTCAGTTCACTGCCAGAAATGGATATACGCGGTCCCTGATAACCTGGCACTTGCCTTTTCAAAGCCACCATTTCCTCTGTCTTCTAGGCTGTCACAAATCCTTCTCTGCACCCCAGGAGTGCAACTTGGACCCCGGGCTGGCTGCATGGCCCACACCTGGGTCAGGCCTCTCACAGGGACGCTCCTGCCACTCTAATAAAGAGTAGAAAACGTCACAGCGAAAGGCCTGACCCTGCTGCATCCAGTCAGGAAACAGCCACAGGGAAGGGAGCTCCCCAAGCCACTTTGGGAGCCACATCGACCACTTCTCTGCCCCCGACCCAGGCTAGTTCCCAGGCCTTGGGGTCCTAGTGTGGACCTCCTTGGCCGTAATTGACACAGGTGCAGGACCAGAGAGGCCCCTGGTCCCTCCCAACACGTGAGGGAAGTTTGTGTGATAAGGTCATGAACAGTGTCTGCGTTTCTGCTGTGAATAGGGCTTTCTTGGAAACACTTTTAATTTCCCTTTTTAAATATCCCTTTGGAACCAGGTTTAATAATTTGCTGGTGGAACTTAACAGTGATAATTCTTTGAATCCATTTTTCTTTTTTCTTTTTTTGAGACGGAGTCTCACTCTGTAGCCCAGGCTGGAGTGCAGTGACTCGATCTGGGCTCACTGCAACCTCCACCTCCTGGGTTCAAGCAATTGTTCTGCCTCAGCCTCCCCAGTAGCTGAAATTACAGACACCCGCTGCCATGCCTGGCTAATTTTTGTATTTTTAGTACAGATGGGGTTTCGCCATGTTGGCCAGTCTGGTCTTGAACTCTTGACCTCAAGTGATCTGCCCATCTCGGACTCTCAAACTGCCGGGATTACAGACGTGAGCCACCGCGCCCGGCCTGAATCCATTTTAACATTTAGTTTTCCAGGTTAACTCGAAGTACCCCACAACTACACGCTAATGAAACTAGAGGAGGCACAGCCTCAGCTCCGTGCAGGATGGATGCACAAGAGCAGAATCTCCGTGGGACGTCTTTCTGGAGCATTAGTATTACTGCAGGATTTGGAAGAAACAAATTTAAATAATTTCCAACATAAGACACTGGAAATTTAAAAGAAGGCTGGAAAGTCATCTGCCTTTAATAACTGTCATTCATCTGTGCCTAAGTCAGACTTTCTCCAAGAAAAAAAAAAGAAACTCTAAGGAGAACCTATTTTTCATTCTTCTAAGTAGTTAAAATTAGAAATTACAGCAAATCAATAGAAAGCTCTGCCCTGCCAGTCTCCTAAATCACAATTTGGCCTTGGTGTGGTTTTATTTGTATTTTTTGGAGGGGTGTGTTGACATGTTGGTATAAAAATTGGGGAGTTTTGACCAGTTTTTGGAAGTTTTCAGCTATTAGTTGGTGATTTACTTTGTACCTCATTTAATTTTTCTGTCCCCTCTCCAACTTGGACTCAGTCACTCCATAGGTCTCTAAGACTCTTCAGTTTCTTTAAGCTTTTTCACTCTTATATTCAGAATGGGTAATTTCTATTGCTCTGTCTTCTGTTTCCAATCTTTGAATAAGCTCAAAAGTATTTTTTAAATTTCCTTATCTTCCTATTGTTTCATAATTTCCATTTCTTTGCTGAGGTTCCCCATCTCTTCATTCATTGGTAGAATATTTTCCTTTACCCCCATGAACAGATTTATAATAGCTGCCTTTAAACATCCTGAATTACAACACCTTGAATATCTTAGGATCACTTCTACTACCTTTTTAAATTGTGTGTGGATCCCATTTTCGTGTTTCCTCATACGTCTCATGAATTTTTTTTTTTTTTTGAGATGGAGTCTTGCTCTGTCGCCCAGGCTGGAGTGCAGTGGCGCAATCTCGGCTCACTGCAAGCTCTGCCTCCCGGGTTCACGCCATTCTCCTGCCTCAGCCTCTCCGAGTAGCTGGGACTACAGGCGCCCACCACCACACCCGGCTAATTTTTTGTATTTTTAGTAGAGACGGGGTTTCACTGTGGTCTGGATCTCCTGACCTCGTGATCTGCCCGCCTCGGCCTCCCAAAGTGCTGGGATTACAAGCGTGAGCCACCGCGCCCGGCCACGTCTCATGAATTTTAAAGCTGTGTACTAAAGCTGGAAGGAATTACAGAGACGCTCAATTCTGTTGTGTAACTTTGAAGAGCGGTGTTATGTTTTATAAAAGATGTTAATTGGACTGGATTCAATCATCAATACCTATCTCCCCTACAGTGGGCATAGCTGAAATCCTCATTGAGTTCTTACACATAGGTCATATTTGTATTATATAGATATGTTTCTATAACAGTATGTATTATTCGGATGTCATCATTATAATCTGTGTTAATTCAACAAGCTACTCCAGTATTACTGAAAGCCAGGACCTCAGTTTTGTCTGCTTATTGGATTTTGTATAAATCACATTATACAGTATGTATACTTTCACATCTACTTACTTTTAAGGAACATTGTATTTGTGATATTCATTCATGCTGTTGCAAATAGCTATAGTCTTTTTTTTCCTTTGAGATGGAGTCTCACTCTGTTGCTCAGGCTAGAGTGCAGTGGTACAATCTTGGTTCACTGCAACCTCCAGCTCCTGGGTTCAAGCAATTCTCTTGCCTCAGCCTCCCAAGTAGCTGGGATTAGAGGCATGCACCACCACACCTGGCTTTTTTTTTTTTTTTTTGAGATGGAGTCTTGCTCTGTTGCCCAGGCTGGAGTGCAGTGGTGTGATCTCTGCTCACTGCAAGCTCTGCCTCCTGGGTTCACACCATTCTCCTGCCTCAGCCTCCCGAGTAGCTGGGACTACAGGCACCCGCCACCATGCCTGGCTATTTTTAGTAGAGATGGGGTTTCACCATGTTAGATAGGATGGTCTCGATCTCCTCACCTCATGATCCGCCTGCCTTGGCCTCCCAAAGTGCGGGGATTACAGGCGTGAGCCACTGCACCCGGCCTATTTTTTGTATTTTTAGTGGAGATGGGGCTTCACCATTTTGGCTAGGCTGGTCTCGAACTCCTGACCTCAGGAGATCCACCCACCTCTGCCTCCCAAAGTGCTGGGATTACAGGCGTGAGACACTGTGCCCAGCCAACAATTTTTTTTTTCATTTTAACAATTTTTAAGTGTGCAGGTCAGAGGAATTAAGCACATTCATGCTGTTTTACGAGCATCCTCCACATTTATAGGGAGTGTTTTTCATCTTGCAAAACTGAAACTCTGTACTCACTAAACATCTCACCTACCTTCCTCTAGCCCCGGGAACCACTCTTCTACTTTGTGTCTCTGTAAACTTAGCTACTCTAGTAGTTAAGTTCATATGAGTGGAATTATACAGTATAGTGAAGAAATCATGAGGAAGTATAATACACACTATATAACATATGTTTATTCATTTGAACAAAAACACTAATAGAGATCAGTAGTACATGGTGATTATAGAGGAAGAAAGATAAAGAGAAAAGGATTGGATGGACACATTAAATTTATGACAATGATGCTCAAGTACCACAACAGTGAGTCCCCTGCCCCAGTCATAGGGCTGGTCACGGTGGAGCTGATAGCCCAGTGTAGCGGTCTGATTTCCAGAGCCCATGCTTAGCCCAAACTTCACCGAGCCCTGAGCACTCTGCCCTTGCCACCTGGGCACTCAGTGGGCCTGAGATTCTTCATGGCCTGGTCTTCTTGGCCTTGAGAGCATGGCTGGCCTACTGGGATGGGGTTCAGTGGCAGGACAGGTTGTAGCTGTAGGACACAGCAGCAGCTGTGAGGCTCCAAGAGCCACACCTCAGGCCTCCCTCCCAGTGCCTGCTCCCAGGGCTCCCATTCAACAGGGCCTGCTGCTGACCAGGGAGCCATGGCCACAGGCTGTCTGAAACTGACCACAAGACAGTCTCCCCACACCCTCTGTCAATCTGCTAGGCTCTCACCTCTCAATCGATTGTGCCGCTCCATGGACTTGAAACCAACCCCATATTCCTCCTGAGTCTGAAGATGATAATTCCCTCTTGTCACAGAAGCAGCTGCTTTTCTTGGAGGACTTTGATTTCTTGGAGCCAGAAGGAAGAACAGGAGGCTGACAGGGCCTGGGTGGAAGATGCTGAAGGGCCCTTGGGGAGGGGGTAAACTGAGGCTGATCTCTAGGGCTTTTCTCTTAATGGACTCCCTCTTCTCCAATCCCATGCAGCCCCACCCTTTTCTCAAAGATGGATATAAACAGATAAACAGCCCCCCCAGGAATTTGCCCATGATTCCTGTCCCCTACCCACACCCTCCATTGGGATGGGTCTCCTCTGTGTATCAAACCCTCCCAATAAATCCAGGATGCAGAGGATGGAGCCAGGGAGTGTTCTACCCATGGTAAGTGGGTGGGATGGTCTCTGATTTCCACATCCCCACCCTCCCCCAGAGTGAGGGCCCCAGCTGCTCCCCTTTTTCCTTTCTGGGTGTTGATCACATTTCCATGGAAGACAGCCAGCCAAAGACCCTCAGAGAGGCCCCTAGCCCATGACTTGCCCCCATCCCCACACCCTCCCACACTGCACTTCTGCCAGGCCACCAGGGGTGAGAAATGTGCATAGAACAGCACTGGGACCTGCATCAGGCTCTGGGCTCTAGATGAGGAGGTGTGGGAGCTGTGGCTCAGGGACCTGTTGCCCCAGCACTCTCTGACAACAGACAAACAAAACGGAGGCCCTGTATAGAAAGAAAATGCTCGGACATTTAGGAGCTGCCTGACCTGGGAAGGGCCCAATTTCCCTCTCCTTCCATGGGCACCGCTGAGGGAGAGGCTGAGTCCAGCTCCTGCAGCTCCTGCAGCTTTGCAGCCAGGCAGCTCTGCAGCTTCACCACTCAGGGAACAGGGACTGGAAGCTGCTCTGGAGCTTCCACCACTTGCAGGTAAGATGGGCCTGACGTCCCAGCTCAGGGGGCATGGGGAGGACTGTGGGGCTCACATAGGAGGGGGCTTGCTGTGATCGAAGGGCTGGGTCCAGAGCTCTCTCCTCCCAAGCCTGAGGATCCTGGTCCCCGACCTGCCTGCCCCAGGCTCACTCCCACCCACACAGTCCTTCATGGTAGTGCCTAGCTTCACCAGGTTAATGAGGAACCCCCTCCCCCCACCGACCCAGAGAAGGCACATCACCCTGGCCATTGGGGTGGTAGTGGTGGTGAGCTCCCATTGTCAGGTGCCCACCCAAGACCTGTCCCCTGAAATCTCACCAACCACTCCTGCCTGGACACCAGTTCCCAAGGTCTCCCACCTGGAACAGCCCAGGACCCTCAGCTGCCTCCCCCAGCCCTCCCCTCCTCTCCCCCATCTCCCCAGCTGGCCCCCAAGGCCACTAGACACCTCCAGTTACTTCTATGCTGAGATTTTAACAAGTCATGAAGGCATGGGGTCACCTGTCTCACTGTTCCCCAAATCTACACTGAGCCCAGCTCACCCAGGCGGTTTCTCTGGTCTCTCTAATGGAGGCATTTCAGGCCCTGTGGCCACAGGATGGCAGGGCTGGGGGAGGAAGACCCCCTGCTCTCTTGATGTGGAGGCCTCCAGCTAGGGGGGAAGAAGCCTGCCTTCGACTCCCTGGAGCCCCTCCCACCACAGAACCACACACCTGCTGCCCCACAGCCTCATCTGTGCTGTCTGGGGATTCATCTCCTGCACGGCCAATTTGGAGGTCTCCACCTGCCAGGGTCAGGAACAAGGTCAGGGAGACTATTCTTTCTTCCCTCAGTTATACCTAAGCTCCCTTGATCTCAGATCCTGGATAACCAGCCTGAGTGAGCTGTTGCAATGCTCCCACCAACTCCACTCTGCCCTGATTCTAGATTCACTCCCAGCTCCAACACTCACTGCTTGTGTCACCTTGGGCAGGCGGCTGGACCTCCCTGAGACTGTTTTTTCATCAAGGAAGTGTGATGGGAACCATGCCTTCCTCACAGGGCCTCCTGATGACTCAGTTTCATGTGGCTCTCAGCAGTGCTGTCACCATCATCCTTCGTGGGAAGAGCAAGGTAAAAGCACCCATAAATTTCCTTCCTCCCTGAACCCCATCATGACCCTGTGAGGCCTGCTCAACAGAGTCATCATTTGTTCATCTGCCAGATGAGGAAACAAAGGCCCACAGAGGGCAGTGACGTGCCCAGGGCCTCACAAGAGAGGCTGGATCCTCCCACACCTGGAGGCCCTGTCCCAGCTGCCTTCACCCCATACCCCAACACCACCACAGCTCACGGTCCCACCCTCTGGCATCTATGGGTGTCCACATTCTCATCCAGGCTCAGCTATGGTGGGAGGGGGACAAGGTGTCTTGGGAGGCCTGGTTGAGCAGCACCTGCTTGTCACAGCCCCACTGGAATCTCTGCTCCACACGGGCTTTATGCCGGACCAAAGGCCTCACTTACCCCATCATCCACCAAGGAAGTCCCCTGCACAGAACACTCTCTTCCTCCACTCAGGGAATGGTCACCCAAGACGCCATCTCTGACAGTACAGGTACTGGGTGGTGACATGCCACTTCCTCATTTCCAGGGAAGGTTCTGAGATCTGGTCAGGAAGGATCCACAGGGAAGGCAAGAGTCTCCAGATGCTTATAAGCCATCTGGAGCTTTTGGTAGTGCTCACTGGGCACTGGGGGGAGAATCCTGTGACTGACTAATTAGCAGTGTCTGCAAAGGACAGAGTGGGGAGCCACAGCAAGCACACATATGTCCACCATGCATTTACCAATTGAGACCCACCTGGCCTGTGAGATTCCTCTGCTGTCCCCATCCTTGGTACAGACAGGGTGACCCTCCCTTTAGAGGTGCAATGCAGTCAGAAGCAGTAGCAGTGGCCTGACTTCCTGGAGAATTGCTGGCCTAGTTTGGGGAAGGAAAGAAGCCCCACCTACCACACACACTCCACAGCCTGGAGGAAGCTCCACGCTAGCATGATGAACCAGCATGGGAACCAGAGCCCTGCTCCTTCTGCAGCTCATCACGCCTGCTCAGCAGCCCAGCTGTCATCACTGCATCCCATTACCAGGGTCGCCTGTCCCCAAACCCCCCACCTGGCCATGGGCAAACACACATCTTTCTGTTAATCCAGGCTAGACAGTGCTGGAGTTTTTCAAGTAAACATTCAGTGAGAAAGTTACACACACACACCACATACACACACACACACACAGGTGTACACACCCCTGCAACTGGCCCAGTACCCCTTCCAGCCTAATCTTTTTCTCTACCCTCACCAAAACACTTGACTCCCATCTCCCGTCTCTACTTTTGCTTGATGTGCAAATCCTACAGAGTGTACTGTCTTTTCTGAAAAGACTTTTAAATTTTCTGTAGCTTTTTTCTGTGGAGAGGGAAAAGAAGGAAAGATTTGAGAAATAATAACGTGAAAGAAGAAATTATTTGAGAATAATAAGCAGATGTGTACATTCAATTCCCTTTTGAGAACCAAAAGGATCAAACTGCCTGGATGAGAATTTCTATGCTGGTCCTCTAAACCCTAAGGGTTCCATGGGTCTGGGGAAGGAGCTCTGTGGTGGCTAAAGCAACTCCATCTTGGTTGCAAATCCACCATGTTGACTTTGGATTAACCCCAGTTCTGGGAATGCCTGTAAGATTTCTACTTGATCTACTGTTTCTTGTGTAAGAGCACATACCTACTGTAAATCTTCTCCTTAGGTCAAAGCAACCTATATGTCATCATACAAACTACAGGCTACGATGTGCACCTCATTCTCTTTCTGGAAGGCTGACTTTAATTGTCCTGCACATTCCTTATCGAGCATATTTACCCTTTTCCTATACTAAGTAAGCCCTAAATCTTGGGGGTAACAGCCTGGGGAACTACCTGTCTTGCTACCACTCAAGACCATGCTTCTGTCCACAAATTCCCCCCAATAAATTACCTTTTACTGACAAACTGGATTTGTCTGTTTCATTCTTTGGTTTCTTGACTCCTTCTGTGTTGGGGATCCCTTTGCAGATACAGCCCTTTCATAAAACAAGGTATATTAGTCAATGCTCATGCTGCTATATAAAGAAATACCTGGAACTGGGTTTAATTGGCTCACAGTTCCACAGGCTGCACAGGAAGCTAAGTGGCTTCTGCTCAGCTTCCGGAGAGGCCTCAGGGAGCTTAAAAACATGGTGGAAGGGGAAGAGGAAGCAGGCAGGCACATCTTACATGACTGGAGCAGGAACAAGAGAGAGAGGGGAGAGGTGCTACACACTGTTTTTTTTTCGAGATGGAGTCTCCCTCTGTCACCCAGGCTGGTGTGCAATGGTGCAATTTCGGCTGACTGCAACCTTCGCCTCCTGGGTTCAAGCAATTCTCCTGCCTCAGCCTCCCGAGTAGCTGGGACTAGAGGCGCATGCCACCATGCCAGCTAATTTTTGTACTTTTAGTAAAGACGGAGTTTCACCCTGTTAGCCAAGATGGTCTCGATCTCCTGACCTTGTGAACCACCTGCCTTGGCCTCCCAAAGTGCTGGGATTACAGGTGTGAGCCACTGTGCCCAGCCTACACACTTTTAAACAGCTAGATCTTGTGAGAGCTTTCACTATCACAAGAACAGCACAGGAGGGATGGCGCTAAACCATTCATGAGGGACCACACCTATGATCCAATCACCTCCCACCAGGCCTCACCTCCAACACTGCAGATTACAATTAGAGTTGAGATTCAGGTGGGGACACAGATCCAAACTATACAGAGGCCTGTGGATATGTCTGGATTTTGATGATCACAGTTGTTGGCAAAACTTGGATCTTACTTAACCTGACCATGCCCAGGAATGTTATGGTGTCCCCTGGTCCCTGGACTTTCTGGGCATGACTGGCCCATCATCTGGATTGTAAATGCTTTAGGAGTTTCTAGGTAGGTTTCTGCAAAAGACTTCAATCTGTAGAGATTAGAAGAATATTATCCGTATAGTGTTCCCAGAGAATGCAAGGCACATCACTCCAAAATGTCTCACATCACTCTAAACCATGTTGGATAGTCGGGCTGTGTAAGTTTCTCTGAGAGCAACCAGAAGGTACATTATTGGTCCTCTCAGCTGAAGGCAAAAGGTCCTGGGACTTTGGAAGGGTATGCTGCAGAAAGCATTTGCCACATTCAGTATGCCATGACCTGAGCAAGTATTTAGCTTTTCCAGGATTTAGCCATTTGTGGGACAGCAGCACGCATGGCCAGAGTCATCTTATTCAGTTCCCAATAATCAATGATCAACTGTCTTAATATCCCAATAATCAACTGTCATACTCCAGGTGCCAACAGGCTTTGGCACCAACCACACAAAGCTGTTTATAGACTCTGTACAGACATGCAATCCCCATCCTCTCCAAGTCCTGGAGAGAAGCTATGATCTCAGGCCAAGCACGGTGGCTCATGTCTGTAATACCAGCACATTGGGAGGCTGAGGTGGGTAGATCACTTGAGGTCAGGAGATCGAGACCAGCTTGATCAATATGGTGAAACCCCATCTCTACTAAAAATACAAAAATTAGCTGACATCATAGCACGTGCCTGTAATCCCAGCTACTCGGGAATCTGAGGCAAGAGAATCTCTTGAATCTGAGAGGTGGAGGTTGCAGTGAGCCAAGATCCACTCTACTACACCCCAGCCTGGGTGACAGAGCAAGACTGTGTCAACAACAACAACAACAACAACAAAAACCTATGATCTCTTGTGCCCTCCTGGGAGGTGATATTGTTTGATGCACACCAGTCAGTCTTCTTGTGCGGGATAATGTCACCAGTGTCCATGTGGCTTCCCCTCAGAGCATGGCTTTTGCCACCCTCACCTAGAGACAGAACTTGTCTAAGGTTGCCTCAAGGACAGTTCCCAGGAGAGTGTTTGTCCCCAACATGTGCTGGGGGATAGGGAAGATGTAGACTCCTCGGAGCCAAAACTCGTTGCTTGCACTGAAGGGACCAGTGACTCGTTCTAGCAACATGGGGCCTCTGATCCCCTTCAATGGCCCAATATTGAGGGAAACATTGGCCTTCCTGTCATGGTAGGGGCTGTGGTGCTTGCTCCCCTCCTGGGAAAGAAAAGAAGTGGTGGGACCAGCCTGCTCCTCACACTGGCACCCACAATCCATCCCCGACCCCAAAAATTCCACTCCTGGCCTGTATGGGTCCCAGTATCAGCCAGGCCTGCTGTCTACACCAAAACAGCCACTGCCACAGCCCTCAGCCCTGCCCCTCAAGTCCGGGCCTGGTCCAGCTACTGCCACAGACCACCTAGAGCCCCACCGAGTTTGAGGTGAGTGTGGGGCAGGTGATGCACCTTCTCTTTCTTTTTTCTCTGCCAGCCACAGAAAATGGGACCCAGAGCCCCTGCTGCCACTACCATCCAAATCCACCCTCAGAAGCAGGCCTGAGGCTTCAGGATCCCCTGACACTTCCCCACAGAACCTTTCTTCCATTTAACCTCCACAGGGGCAACTAACAGAGTGGGCAGCAGCAGACAGGCCTTTCTCTAGGTGCAATTCCTCCTCCTCCTCCAACTTGGGGACCTTGCTCTCGGCACCAAGCAGAGCCTTTTTCCCAGGTGAACTGGCCATGGTAGAGGCCAGCCTAACCCATCTCTGCCCACTGAGCTCTGGGCTCCTTGGCAACTTCAAACCCCCCATCTGCCTCCTCTAGCCTCCTGGAGCTTTGTTGTCATTGTTGGTTGTTTGTTTTTCAGATGGGAGTTTCACTCGTGTCACCCAGGCTGGAGTGCAATGGCGCGATCTTGGCTCAGTGCAAACTCTGCCTCCTGGGTTCAAGCGATTCTCCTGCCTCAGCCTCCTGAGTAGCTGGGATTACAGGAGCCCACCACCACGCCTGGCTAATGTTTTGTATTATTAGTAGAGATGGGGTTTCACCAAGTTGTCCAGACTGATCTTGATTTCCTGACCTCAGGTGATCCACCCACCTCAGCCTCCCAAATTGCTGGGATTATAGGCATGAGCCACCATGCCTGGCCCACATAAAATTTTGGAAGCCTAGAACCTTCTTCACTATGGACACCTGTGTTTTCCACATGCACAAGTCTCTGAAGAATAGGAGCTTCCTGGTATAAGGCCCAGCCTCCAATCTGCCAAGTGGGTCACTGTGCTGTCATTGACCATATGTCTTTTCTTTTTCCCTTCCATATAAAAATAAGTCCACCCTAAACCTTGAGATAAGAATTATGCAGATACTCCTGGACAGGTACAAGGAAAAAGCTGAAGGAGCCTCTGGTACTACTCAACATTGTACTCCAAGTAGAGCCACCTTCTCCTTTACCACCTTCCTGGGCTTCTACCAGGACTTCACCACCAATCCACAGTTCCTGGGCCAGCTATTTAGTAGGTGTCTGTCTCCTCCAAGATACAGCGGTGATTCTGCAAGCTACCAGGTGGGTACTAAGGATATCACTGCAGCTCTCTGAGCCCGTCTATGCCTCTGAAAAGTGGGAAGATGAACCTCATAGAGTTCTTGTAGGGACTAAATGGAATAAGACCCAGCAAGCAGATGCTGAGTGCCTGGCTCTGTACAACTACCCAATGCAAATATCTGAGGAGGTTCTTGTTGAGGTTTGTTTATTCAGTACATATATTTTCAGCACAATGTGTGAAGTCAGTTTTCTAGATGTTTGGCATAATTCAGTGAACAAAGATGACAGTCCCTGGGCCTCTGCGTGTTTACTGCTAATTATGGAGCTTCTATTACACAGCTAGCATTGCCCTGTGTGTGTTCATTTTTGTGCCAAAACAACCTCATAATGTATGAAGACTTCTATTGTTTACATAAACAAACTGGCTCAATAAACTTGACTATGTCCATTACAAAAAGAACAATCAGGAAAGAAAAAGTAGCTTAAATGGAGTTCTCCAATTAAAAGAGAAAGGATGGAATGTAACTTAAAACACTCACTGTAGAAACACCAACATCTAAAAGTTATTTTCTGAGCACGATTAAATTTCATAAAAGTCATTCTTATAATCCCAGAGGACATCATATAAAGAATACTTCGTGAACCTTGGGATGAGAAAATTATAGAGTAGGTCCAGCATAAGAAACAGAAAAGAAAAAAACAGAGGATTTCCATGGAGTTTCGGAGCCAAGGGGCCATAAGATTTTAGATAAATGAATTCAATACAAAGCAGAGAAAATATATTTGTTTTCAGAATCTTTGAGGTTTTGATCTGCCTAGTAAATTTTCAACACTTTAAAAAATTATCTTCATTGAACTAATGTTTGTCTTATTTTGTCAAAATAGGTACACACTCACACACAAACATAAGTACACTCACCACAAATCTCTTACACCTGAAGTTTATCTATAAAGTGATATGTTTGTATATGTAAACCCATGTAAATCAAAACTAAAAATCTGTGTTTTGCAGACTAGAGTGAGCACATTCAGAAAAATGTAGAATAAAAATTTTAAAATAGTCATTCAGAATTCAGAAATATGTGAATATGCTTTATCATACTCTTATGTAATCTGTATTATAACCATCATTACTATCCTGTAGTTACAAAAAGAAGAAAAAAATTAAAATATTACCTCTGGTAACAATATCCCACTGGGAAAAGGGATTACAAAAGATGTCATTGTACTGAATTATACTCCACTATGCTATCCAATAGTATATTGTGACCATCAGTTACCTACAACATGGGATAAGGTGGGATAGGTTAACATTGGTGGCAGGATGCATTTCATTCAATGGAAAACAGTCTTAACACATTAAAAACAATTTTATTCCATTAAAATAAATTAAGTTCAAACATTATCTCAAAAAGTACTTTAAACTCCACTGCATTTCATTATTTTAACATGTAACTGTTAAAACAATTTACTTCCAAGATTCAAAATGCTTCTCTTCTACTACAATGCAGAATAATATTACCCTAAACACCTACCTTATGAATTACTTACAACATTGTTACAAAGGGCCTCTCCACTTAGATTTTCTACATGTGTCTTACATTTAAATGTCCTTAGTGTTCCATGGAAAAGTGTATTAATGGTGGCTACCTAATAGAGAAAGATGTCTCAGAGCTCTGATGCAGAAATCATTAACCACATGCTTTCACATAAGCACTAGAAATGAAGATATAACTTCAGGAAATTTGTGTTTAACTTACCTAAATATTTGCTTTTCAAAATAACTAAAATTATTTCAATTCCAAAAAGTATCATTTGAATGTAATTGTAACCATCCAAAGAAGAGAAAATCTATCTCCTTCTCCACTTAAACTTACATACAAGTAGGCAACCTATTTCAAATTATTCTCTATAATCAACATGGATTTAGAGTAATGTCTCAAACTGTTACTGCCTTAGTCCTTTCTACTGTCAATCTATGACGTTTACTTCGGCTTGATTTCTACTTTACTTTTTCACATTATCTAAGTCTGTGTAATATATTCTGGTAGAAACTCTCCAGTGCTTTCTAAGGTATAAGTATGGAACAAAAGTTTTTCTGCATTAATTACATCCATAAGGTTTCTCCCCAGTATGAAGTTTGAGGAACTCCTGGAGAGTTGCCCTGCAGTATAAATTTTCCAGTGTACAATAAAATCTGTGATATAAGTAAGGTATTGAGCCTTTCTTTATATGTGTAATGTTTTTCTTTAGTAAAATAATCTTGTGCACTTTAAGGGTTACATTTTGTGAAAGACCCTTCAACAGTCATTACATTTTTACCAATTTTATTTAGTATGAAATCACTGATGTAGACTGTGATGTCAACATTCATTAATGGTTTTGCCACATTCTTTACCTTGGTAGGATTTCTCTCCAGAATGAATTCACTTACAGTAAAAGTTTAGCACAAATTAAAACCTTTGCTACATTCCCTACAATGGTAGGGCTCTCTATCATGTGAATTATCTTACATTCAGTAAGGATTGAGCATTGATCAAAGACGTACCACATTCTTAACATTTCCAGGGTTTCTCTCCAATGTGAATTCTCTTATGTTTAGTAAGGTTTGAGAAACACTTAAAGGCTTTGCCACATTTTTCACACTTACAGGGTTGCTCCCCAGTATGAATTCTCTTGTGTCGAATAAGATGTAAGCTCTGGTTAAAGGTTTTTCCACATTCTTCACATTTGTAGCATTTATCTCTAGCATGAATTCTCTTATGTTTAGTAAGGATTGAGTCATGCATAAAAGCTTTTTTTCCACTCTTCACATTTGTAGGGTTTCTCTCCAGTATGAATTCTCTTATGTTGAGAAAAGTATGAGAACCAGTTAAAAGATTTGCCACATTCTTCACATGTGTAGGGTTTCCTTCCAGTATGAATTATCTTGTGTCTAATTAGATGTGAGCTCTGGTGAAAGGTTTTTCCACATTCTTCACATTTGTAGCATTTCTCTCCAGAATGAATTCTCTTATTTTTAGTAAGGATTCACCCATGCATAAAAGCTTTTCCACATTTTTCACAATTGTAGGGTTTCTCTCCAGTATGAATTATCTTATGTTGAGAAAAGTATGAGACCCAGTTAAAAGTTTTGCCACATTCTTCACGTGTAGGGATTCCTTCAGTATGAGTTATCTTGTATACAGTGAGATGTGAGCCCAGGTTGAAGGTTTTGTCACATTCTTCACATTTGTAAGGTTTCTCTGCAGTATGAATTCTCTTATGTCCAATAAGGTGTGAGCACTGGTTAAAGGCTTTGCCGTATTCTTCACATTTGTAGGGTTTCTCTACAATCTGAATTCTCTTATTTTTGAATAAGTTTTGAGAACCGGTTAACGGTTTTGCCACATTCATTAAATTTGTATGGTTTCTCTCCTGTATGAATTCTCTTATGTTGAGTAAGGATTAAGCTCTGGTTAGAAGCTTTGCCACATTCATCACATTGAAAGATTTTGCTAAGCATAGTTAATAAACATTGGTTAAGTCCATTTTAATTTTTTTTCTATCCCTTACACTCACCCACACTTTTCCAGTGTTTTCTTAAGTTTAAATTTTCAGTGCCATGGCTTTCATATCTTCTCAGTATCACTTTTGGGAATAAATGTTTTATGCTTTGCTTAGGCAAAAGGTCTGGAGTAAAATGAGAGGAAACAGCTAAAAAAAATAAATTATACCACTTATTAGACTCAGGTGATTATATTTTACAAATACAAAATATAAAATTATACTAAGCACAATAAGATGGCATAATACCACAAGCCCCAATTCCTTAATAGACATGTAAACTTACCAAAATATATTGATGATGAGGCAGCTGAGAAATTCACTGGAAGGTGGGCTGGAGTTAGTCCATGGGAATGATTCATTAAGTGCTGAAAAACTTACTGGATAGTGAAGGTGGGCTAAATCTGGTCAAAGGAATGGCCCCTGAGTAAACAAAAAAAATCACTGGTACATATGAATAAGGTAGAAGTGGTCTGCTAGGACTACTGAGGTCAGTGGCATGCCCTCCAGCACATCACCAATGGGCAGCCATGCTGAAGGAGAAACAGAACCCCAAGATAAGGGGAGCTCCTTTCTCTTGTGACAGCCTTGCATCATCACTCCAGTATCCTTTGTTGACATGGCCTCTTTTGCCCTATCTAGCAAAGGAGGCATTCAGAGTGCGGCCCCAGTATCACAAAGAAGGGCAAATAAGGATAGATTGGAAATGAGGGGGAATACTGTTACAGTGCCTACTAGTGGTAATAACATGTGTAGCTATTTCTCTTCAACCTGAATTTAGGTTATAAATACCGCTTTATACTTTTAAGACTGCTCCATGTTGAGTGTTGCTGAATTATTAATGCACCCGTTTTGTGCATTAATGCTTCAGATTCTTTGAGGCACAACTTGTTCCTGGACTCTCATCCCCCATTCCAGCTGAGCCACCCTGATTTTGACTGACACTGAGTATGCCTGTTCATTTGCCCAGAAGCTGCCTATAGACAAAATTCAGTTACACAGAAGTGCAGTGGGGTTACTTATTGGTCAGACAAATTCTGAGCAGTGAAAGAGTGCAGAGGGGAGGTGGTTATAAAGTAAACTCCTTTTTAATGTCTTCATCTGATGGATTTTTCCAAGGATATTGGCAGTCTTTGTAAAAGAAATAGAACTTGGTAATAGATGAACTAATATTTTCGTTTAACTCTTTACCACATTTTATTTTAGTATCACTCTTCTTGCCTGGGCCTGCTAAGAATCAATATATAAATAGCAAAGCTTTCCTTTATATTTTTGTTTCTCTGTTTTTGAACTTACTTGATCAAAGAGTATCACTATACAGCATAATTTTAAATGATAGATGCTCAAGATATTATTTTGGATTTTAATTACAAACTTGTTTGAAAGCAATATGAGTATCATTCCTCTTGGTAACTGAGAAAGTAATTACTCTTGGCAGGAAGTGACATAGCATTTTTAAAAGATTTTTTTGTGATTAATTAAGATAGAAACACATAGACTTTAAGGTATTGAGAGGGCAAGCAGCCATAACACTTAATGTGAGTAGCAGTGACAATTATGAAGACTGTGGACAGGATTCACCTGCTTCAATGTTATTTAGACCTTGCAATAATAAAATAAGTTTAGGAAAGTAAACTTTGATGCCAGGGTACCAAAAATTCTTTTTTTGTGTGCCAGCTGTGGCATAAGGAGGTAAGGTGATAAATTGAGTTTGGAATCAACTGATGGCTCAGTTTTTTCACAATCCATATTGTGTTTAATTTATTGATACACACATTTGTCTGTTTATCAATGTATCTGTCAACTTAACAGCTAACATATCATTACATACACTTTTGACTCAAGGATTAAGATAATTATAACAATAGAAAAGGCCAAATGAAGGGCCAGGAACTGCCTACCACCCTGACACATTATCTTTACGATAGAAAATAAGAAGAGATACTGTGCTTCTGAATAAATTCAAAAGTTAGAGTCACCATCAAATATTGAAAGATACAAGGTGGTATTCACCATTCAATTTATCTGTCAGGCCTCTTGATAGAACAACTAGGTAATGGTAGAAATCAGTGGAGTACTGTAAACATATCAAGAATATACTCTTTATTTCAACTATTCTGCTGTATATTTTATATTTACTGGTATGGTAACACTGTGCCTAGGATTTAGTTTGTGCCCATTCTTTTTTTGCAACTTACATTAAAGTGTTTGTATGGTAAGGACAAAAGTAAATTTTTTCCATATTGTCTACATTGCTACTATATTAGCTGTAATTATTCTCTTGCTATTAATTAAAATATATATACACACAAACACATATGTACATGTGTGTATACACACACACATATTTTAAGAGACAGAATCTTGCCTTTTTGCCCAGGCTGAAGTGCCACGGCACAATCACAGCTCACTGCATTTCCAACTCCTGAGCTCAAACACTCCTCTCACCTCAGCCCCTTGAGTAACTGGAACTTCAGGCATGTACCACCACAAACTGGGTTAATTTTTAAACCTTTTTAGAGATGAGGCCTCAATATGTTGCCTGGACTGATCTCAAACTCCTGGCCTCTAGTTATCCTCCCATCTCAGCCTCCCAACTTGCTGGGACTGTAGTCAGCTCTATAGGCAGGGCCTAGCTCTAATTAAAACATTATCTGGGAATAACTTGGTCATAATCCCTTTTTGGAAGACATCATTCTGTTCTTCTCTATTAATGGCACATTTGGGAACAGTCTTTAGTAGATAGAGAAGGAATGCACGAACTACCTGAACAGGTGGGTAAAACTCAATGTGACTTACCTTTGTTTACATTCTTCCTGAATACACAACAAAGACTTCATGATGCTTGTGATGGTTAGTTTGTGTGTCAACTTGACTGGGCTAAGGGATGCCCAGATGGCTGGTAAACATTATTTCTGGATGTGTCTATAAGGTGTTTCCAGAAGAAATTATCATCTGAATCAGTAGACCAAGCAAAGAAGGTCTGCTCTCAACAATATGGGTGGGCATCATCCAATCCACTGAGGGCTGGAATAGAGCAAAAGAGAAGGAAGTGCAAATTCACTCTCTTTGTATGAGCTGAGACTTCTATCTTCTTCTGCCCTTGGACATCAGTACTCCTTGTTCTCAGATTTTCTGACTCAGAATGAAATATACCAATGGATTTTCTGTTTCTCCAGCCTGCAGAAGGTGGAGCTAAGTAGATAGATAAATATATTGATTGGTAGATAGATAGGTAGATAGATGGATAGATATATAGATAGATTATTGGTTCCATTTTTCTAGGAAACTGTGACTAATACAATAACATGACCAAATAAAGGAGATGTTAAAGGAATTATGTTCAAAACTAGTTTAATGAAGAGTTAATGCTTTATGATACCATTAACTGGAAATGAACTGTTACTATATTACTGGTACATCAGCATATTTCCAAAAGATAAAGGTAGAGAAAAACTCTTCTGGTACATAAAGTTGCAATCAGTAAACTTGGCTATCTACTTCCTATGGAAGAAAATTGTTCTGTGACATATATACATGTATGTCCTATCTAGAGTGCAAGGTAACTGTAAACACCCGGTCAGTGGCCTGGCATGAACAACTTAGAAGATAGGTGTGAGGTAGTTCTGACACAAATATATATATATATATATATATATATATATATATATATATATACACACACATATATATACACATACATACATACATACATGAATTTCTGCTTGTGATTAAAAATATGTGAATCTTTGTGTTTCATTTAAAGGTCAAAGGATAGCAATGGCACAGATGAGTTTTTTAGTTAGTTTGTTTGTTTGTTTTAATCAGTAGGTGGAGAAGAGTATATGCTGTGGAAATTACATAGCTTCTTTCCTGTGCCACCTAAGTTATTTAAAGCGGGCCCATGGGAAGGATGGACATAGTGACAAATATGGGGACTATGCATTGTTCTGACAAAATGGAATTCTTCTCAACAAGGCATGTAGCTTTTGACACTCATGAATGCCCAACCTGCTAGCAGAAAAGAAAGATACTGAGCCCTTGATATTGCACAGAAACTCTGACTGTCACCTTGGAGCTGGTCAATTACATTATATTTCTTGCACTTTCAGAGGTGTTGCTATTCATTTTACCAGATTTAATACACATTCTGGAGAGATGGATGATTTTCTTAATCGTGCTGCCTCTACATGCAGTCTGAAGGCTTGTAGAATGCCTGACTCATGAACATGGTATCAAAAGCAATGTTGATTCAGATCAAGAGGCACATATTATGCAAAGAATGGGAACAATAAGCTTAGGATCATGGACCTCACTGGCTTTATATTATGCTTTATCACTGAGAAACAACCAGACTGATAGAAGTGTTGAAGGCATACGTAAGTTTTTGGGGAAACACCTTGTGGAGTTATACTAGGAAAGAGAATATACATTGAACCATTTGCCAATATATGGTGGCATGTTCCAATAAGTAGATTAAATGAGCCAAGGAGATGAGGGATTAAAACAGTAAAACATATCTGGCCATTGTACCCTATCGGGGGAATCTGTCCCCGCTATTTCAATGTAGGTTCTTTCTGTTTTCCCTAAGTGTCAGCTGATCTGAGAAATAAAGAGTACAAAGAGAGGAATTTTACAGCTGGGCCACCGGGGGTGACATCACATATTGGCAGGTCCATGATTGCCCCCTGAGCCACAAAACCAGCAAGTTTTATTAAGGATTTCAAAAGGGGCAGGGGTGTAAGAACAGGGAGCAGGTCACAAAGATCACATGCTTCAAGGGACAAAACAGAAGAACAAGATCACATGCTTCTGAGACCAATAAAGATCACAAGGCAAAGGGCAAAGCAAAGATCACAAGGCAAAGGGCAAAATTAGAATTACTGATGGGGTCTATGTTTGGCTGTGCACGTATTGTCTTGATAAACATCTTAAACAACAGAAAACAGGGTTCGAGAACAGAGAATCGGTCTGACCTCAAATTCACCAGGGTGGGTTTTTTTCCCCACCCTAATAAGCCTGAGGGTACTGCAGGAGACCAGGGTGTATTTCAGTCCTTATCTCAACCACATAAGACAGACACTCACAGAGCAGCCGTTTATAGACCTCCCCCCACGAATTCAATTCCTTTTCTAGGGTCTAAATATTTAATATTTCTTGCTAGGAAAAGAATTCAGTGATATCTCTCCTACTTGCATGTCTTTTTACAGGCTGTCTGCAAGAAGAAAAATATGGCTCTATTCTGCCTGACCCCACAGGCAGTCAGACCTTATAGTTTTCTTCCCTTGTTCCCTAAAATCACTGTTATTCTGTTCTTATTCAAGGTGCACTGATTTCATGTTGTTCAAACACATGTTTTACAAGCAGATTTCATATTGTTCAAACACACATGTTTTACAATTGATTTGTACATTTAATGCAATCATCACAGGGTCCTGAGCTGACGTACATCCTCAGCTTACGAAGATAACAGGATTAAGAAATTAAAGACAGGCGTAAGAAATTATGAGTATTATTTGGGAACTGATAAATGTCCGTGAAATCTTCACAATTTATGTTCAGAGACTGAAGTAAAGACAGGCGTAAGAAATTATAAAAGTATTAGTTTTGGCAACTGATATATTGAAACCTTCACAATTTATGTTCCTCTGCCATGGCTCCAGCCGGTCCCTCTGTTCCGGGTCCCTGACTTCCCACAATAGTACCCACTGAATCACTTGTGCAATTATTGTTTATCTTTCCTGTAGCTTTAAGTTTTGCCAGGGATGGTATCCTAGTTCCCAGAGGGAAAACATTTTGTTCTAGGGGATACTAATGATGATGTTGAACTAAAAGCTTCACCTAACACATGTCTATCTGCCCCTGCCAGTCGAAGTGTTGGCCGAGGGTGAAGAAAGTCTAGAATGGGTGGTGATGTGATGAATGGAGTTGCAAACTGGAGGCTATAACTTTTATTTCATTTTATTTTTAAAATTAATGTTCTTTCTTAAAGATCCTAGAAGATTGAGATTGGTGTCCACTTAGATTCTGCCTGATTTAGCTTGTACTTTTACAATTAGTAAAGAAATGTTTTACATAAGTGGTGTCCCATTTGCTGGTATAGAATTCAGATATACTAGTGGGGCACAATCACATTTGAAAGCTACAAATAAAACAGACTATATGAGGCATATCTGTGTTCCATAATATTTGCCAAAACTTACCTGTCTTCTGGGCGCTTGTTCACTGGCTCAATCCCAACGCCCATAGGAACCAGTTCTATATAGAAGTTATTTATGCATTTTTAATGCTTCCTAAGGCCAATGCCTAGAATCTTGGCTTTGTAAATTAATTCTAGACTCATATAATATCACTTTTTCACGTAGAGGGCAAAGGAAACCCAGCAGTTGCAAAAAAAGTAAATAAATAACAGCAGTTGTCAAAAGTGTGAAGTTATCTCTGCATAGCGCAAATTTTGATCAGTGGGGGTCAGGTAGCAACAGGGTGTCAGCATAAACATTTCTTCTCCAAGCTCTCCTCTAGTAAACTACACCAAAGTGTAGAGTTTCAGTAGAGAATTCCCAGGACTGTCTCACATGGCTCAGTGACAGTCATTGCTCTTCACAAAGTGGCAGCCAGCTCAGTAACATATCACCATATGTTTGCTTCTCATTCTTCCCTGCCACATATCACTGTCCCCTCACTCTCACAGCCCAAAGATTACACACAATTAAATATTGCCACTTAAGGTTTTCTCAGTTTCTGTTTTCTAGAGAACTTGGCATAAGACACAGGAAAATGTGCATAAATTTTCTTAATATATAAGAGCATTTGAATATTTACCATAACTATTTCTATATCAGTTCAAGTAATACTGTGTATCTTAGAATACATAATACATATTAGTTACCTTTTTAAATTTTTTAATAAATTAGCCATATGCTTACTTTGGGGGATCTATACTTGAAATAAAAAATCAATTAAGATAAAGAGATATGGATTAGTGAGGTCACCATTCACAAATTAATTATCACAAAAGTGGGTGACAAAGCTAAAATGAAGACAAAATGGTTTACATTTGTAATTGAACACTTTATAGCAGATAAAACAAATACAATATTTTGTAACTAGCATTCATATCCTCATTCAATATTAGAAGTTAAGAGTCATTGGAATTATATTTATCTTTCAATACTAAAAAAGGTATTTCATTTCTTAAATGACTAATAAAGAGCTCAATTTCATGAAAAATATATAGAATAAGTATATGTTTAACTGAAATTAAATAGCATTATACTGTAAATATTCAGCAATATCTTACCTGTCCCCAAATAAGCATTTTTATATTTAAGACAGCCTTTTGCTTCACCTGGAATCCAACATATGGTGAATCAAACATATTGTGACTTATCCCAGAGAAAAATGTATTTCTTTAAAATATTTACAATAAACTGCCATGGTTGATTAAAATGTATTACTCTTGTCCCATTTATTTAGAAACTGTTGTGTACATGCATAGACACACACACAAAATGCATGCATGCAAATGGATTCCAGATGGCCTTTAGTAATTGTAGTCTTCAGCTAAGTAGCTATTCTGGTGATGACAGACACACAGCACTTACAGAGCCATTGTCAATCATTGAGAAAATTGCCCTTTTATATAAATACGTTTGCCACTTTATACCACTGTAGTCTTGTATTAGATAAAATGAATAAGGGTGTAACTCTCTGTTCTTGACCTTCATAGATGCTTTGAACTTTTAGAAAGTAAAGTGCTCTAAAATATATTTATCATTATCACCATTATTATTATTCAGAAATGCCATGACTGACAGGACTATTTCCCAAGTTATTTTTTCTTTCAATCACAAGTTTTTATTCTTGACCCAGAGGCAACAATGTTATGCATTGTTGAAAGGGGAAGAGTACATCTTCCTGAATACAATTACTGTCCCACTGGACCATTTCAGAATGATACAAACCTCTTCATTTGGGGGCGTATCTCTAAGGGGATTATGAGTTATTGCATTTATTTATGGAAGGCAATAAACTGTAGGAATGCTTTCCTGAATTCACTGAATTTGTTATGTGACTTTTTGGACAGGTGTGACATGGGTATATTATTCAGATTCAGGAGAATGGCATCTCACTACAGCAAAATAATTGGTTAAAAAGTAAACTTTCAAACAATATTATTGAATTCAGTAATAATGTAAACTAAATCTTATTTACTAATAAAATATGAAATAATAGAACTCTAGTGTCTAAAGGTTATGTCCCACAGCCTATTATCTTCCTGTAAAGTCACTTAGCATTTGATTTCACTTTTACATTGACTGTGAACTTACTGCTTCACAATGAAAAGCACCCATTTTAGAATCTGTTGTTGACAGAGATTTGCGCCTGTAAAGAAAATTAAAGTACTTAGGAATCACGAATAAAGACAAGATGAAATTCTATTAATTCAGCCCAACTAGAGGAAGCATCATCATAATCTGAAATGTCAATTATTTTTAAAGAAAGAGTTTCATTCATTCCCAGGGCATCCAGCAATTAAAGTTAATGTACAAACACTGCCAAGTAGAAATCTTGCCAAATCGTACTTATTGCACAAATAAGACTCATTTTTCATTATAATTGGTATGCAAATTGTTGCTTCTAATTTCATTGAAATGAGATTGTTTCCCTAAGTAGAACACTTTTTTCCTCATATCTTGTTTACATTATTAATTTACTTGCCAAATCTTTTAACATAAATAGTGCAAAGATAAACCTTAGTCCAGTGTTTTTCTGACTCAGTATATAATGAATTTAAAGTTATCCACAATAAAAAACTTAAATAATTAATAACTTTTATTAGTGGATTTTGAGTTCATTTCCAGGTGCTATTATTGATTAAATTTGTATGCTTGGTTTAATTATGATTTGTATACATTTGGAAGGATTATTATATTAACTAGGAAGAAAATCCAAATGAATGCTATAAAAATTTTGTTGTATCAAACCATGAAATTCAGTGATGTGACCCTTTTTTGAAAGAATTTTCACTTTTAATGGAAATATATATTATAGCCTCAGGAAAAAAATGAGAAAATTTGCTATATTATAAATTTTCTATAAGGTTAAATGCTATTATCATTTGCATATTTTATAATATATAATATGTATTTATTTATGTGTATTATTTAAGCAGTTATTATTTGTACTCTCATTGGAAAATATGTAAGAACATTTATATCAATAAGCTCTTTTCAAATTAAAGCCTAATACTGCATGCTGTGTTTTTTATTAGTTTTTTCTTTGATAGTTTTAAGACAACATGTATTTATTCTTGGATCTAAAGAAGAAATATTCTTTACTCCTTTATCCTCAGAATATTTTTCCTGAACTTTTGCCTGAACTCTTATTGCACCTGTCATTATATAACCAGTTTGTTCACTTAACATAATGTAAATATTATGGCATAGAATTGAAGGCCTAAGAGTAATGAATTATATGTAGATAAATTATGACACTTAATCAAATTTTTGAGTTTTGAATTGCCCACAAAATATACTGAAATTTGTTCCGACCCCTGACTCATTTTCCTGTTTCCAAAAGCCCTCCTACTTACTGTGAACTGAAAGTTAGGCACCCACATGATCCTCTGAGCCAATGGCCGCCCCGCCTGCGATTTCCGGATAAGGAAATCTGCTCACCTGGACCCTACTCCAGCCAAAGAGGTTTATTTCCTGTTCTTCTCTTCCCCCTCCCCACCCACTGACCCAACACCAAGATTTACACAGGGCTCCTGCGGGGCAACCCCCTCCTTGCCTCGCTCTCTCCGGGATCAGAGAGAGAGAGAGGGAGAGAGAGAGCGCAGGTTGCGACTGGAGGGCCTGTTGGGGCGCTGGGCAAAGCACAAACCCTAGATCCCTTAAGAAGTTGGGGCTCCTGGTGTAGCCCCTCCTGTTCTTCCTCACCTCTGCCCAGCATTCTCTACCTTCCATAGGCCCCAGTCTTCTCCCCGTGGCAGCAGGGAGCCCTAGAACTCTGCGTCTGTATGGGGAGTTAAGTCACTGGCGGACTGGGGGCTCCGTCTCAAAAGGGGAACCCATACGGGGGCCAGAGCACAGAGCTTGGGGCTTTTGTCTGAAGCCAGATGGGGAGGGGTAGGGGTGAGAGAGGAGGCGTCCAGAGCTAGAGGGTGGGTGCGCAGAGGCACTTGCCAGAGATGAATGGAACTGCGGGCAGATCGATAGGAAATTCATGCACAAATTCGGGGAGACCTCGCCTTCCAAATCACATTTAGCTGCGCGATTAGCTAGACTGTGTCAGTCAGTCCGTCTGTGCCCCTTCTCTTGTCCACTCCTCCCTTTAACCCACATGGCCAAAGCCCGGAGAAACGGCTTGGTTTCCCATACTATAGATAGAGCGCTGGGGTAAAAAACCTGCAACTTTTGAGAGCAAAATTGATTAGCAATTTGCTAATTCCATAACCACCTGAGCAATACTAATCATGGGTCCGAGAGTTCTAATTGTCGCATATGCCGCTGCCTCCATGGGGAATAGAAATTTCACATCCCTGTGATACTGGGGATACAGCCCTAGGGGTGACCCCACACACAATAACACCCCTTGGTAATTGAATAATTCCAGGGCATCTTGTTCTGGACTGAAACGGAAAGGCGGCCTCAGCACCCGTTTGTTAAGCAAATTTCCTTTGCCTTCTTCACACACTGAAGACAAGTCATTTTTTTCGAAATTTCCAGTAAAGCCTCCCTAAGCCCAGAATAGAAAATGGGTGTGTTTGGGACTAGAAGATAAATTTAAAATTTCAACAACAATAACATTAACCTCTTAAAGAGAGGTGAAAAGGGATCAAAGCTCTCAGGGGCAGCCGTGGGGAGAGTTCAGGTAGATGATTTCTGCATTTCTAACCAGTAGAAGGAAGAAAAAAAGAAGTATAAAGAGGAAGGAGTCTTCGTGTGGCCCAGTCACCAGATTGTCCTCATTCAGAAAAATAATACATATATATCAATTTCATTAACAAATACAGGAACAACACAAAACAACCCTCTAACTACAACACTCCAGAGATCCCTGCCCATTCCCAGTACTGGAACCTTGCAGGTGGAGAGAAGAGTTCTCACCTGCCCACAACTAGGTCCAGAGAACCTCTGATTTTCTTTTAATCTTAAATCTAGGAATGGCCAATGTTGGCCTCTGGGCCTGATATCTTTTTCCTTTTCTTTTTTTTTATGGTCCCTTGTGATTTTATTTTATTTTATTTTATTATTATACTTTAGGTTTTAGGGTACATGTGCACAATGTGCAGGTTTGTTACATATGTATCCATGTGCCGTGTTGGTTTGCTGCACCCATTAACTCGTCATTTAGCATTAGGTATATCTCCTAATGCTGTCCCTCCCCCCTCCCCCCACCCCACAACAGTCCCCGGAGTATGATGTTCCCCTTCCTGTGTCCATGAGTTCTCATTGTTCAATACCCACCTATGAGTGAGAACATGCGGTGTTTGGTTTTTTGTCCCTGCGATAGTTTACTGAGAATGATGTTTTCCAGTTTCATCCATGTCCCTACAAAGGACATGAACTCATCATTTTTTATGGATGCATAGTATTCCATGGTGTATATGTGCCACATTTTCTTAATCCAGTCTATCGTTGTTGGACATTTGGGTTGGTTCCAAGTCTTTGCTATTGTGAATAGTGCCGCAATAAACATACGTGTGCATGTGTCTTTATAGCAGCATGATTTATAGTCCTTTGGGTATATACCCAGTAATGGGATGGCTGGGTCAAATGGTATTTCTAGTTCTAGATCCCTGAGGAATCGCCACACTGACTTCCACAATGGTTGAACTGGTTTACAGTCCCACCAACAGTGTAAAAGTGTTCCTGTTTCTCCACATCCTCTCCAGCACCTGTTGTTTCCTGACTTTTTAATGATGGCTATTCTAACTGGTGTGAGATGGTATCTCATTGTGGTTTTGATTTGCATTTCTCTGATGGCCAGTAATGATGAGCATTTCTTCATGTGTTTTTTGGCTGCATAAATGTCTTCTTTTGAGAATTGTCTGTTCATGTCCTTGAGCCACTTTTTGATGGGGTTGTTTGTTTTTTTCTTGTAAATTTGTTTGAGTTCATTGTAGATTCTGGATATTAGCCCTTCGTCAGATGAGTAGGTTGCAAAAATTTTCTCTCATTCTGTAGGATGCCTGTTCACTCTGATGGTAGTTTCTTTTGCTGTGCAGAAGCTCTTTAGTTTAATTAGATCCCATTTGTCAATTTTGGCTTTTGTTGCCATTGCTTTTGGTGTTTTAGACATGAAGTCCTTGCCCACACCTATGTCCTGAATGGCATTGCCTAGGCTTTCTTCTAGGGTTTTTATGATTTCAGGCCTAACATGTAAGTCTTTAATCCATCTTGAATTAATTTTTGTATAAGTTGTAAGGAAGGGGTCCAGTTTCAGCTTTCTACATATGGCTAGCCAGTTTTCCCAGTACCATTTATTAAATAGGGAATACTTTCCCCTTTGCTTGCTTTTGTCAGGTTTGTCAAAGATCAGATAGTTGTAGATATGTGGCATCATTTCTGAGGGCTCTGTTCTGTTCCATTGATCTATGTCTCTGTTGCGGTACCAGTACCATGCTGTTTTGCTTACTGTAGCCTTGTAGTATAGTTTGAAGTCAGGTAGCGTGATGCCTCCAGCTTTGTTCTTTTGGCTTAGGATTGACTTGGCGATGCGGGCTCTTTTTTGGTTCCATATGAACTTTAAAGTAGTTTTTTCCAATTCTGTGAAGAAAGTCATTGGTAGCTTGATGGGGATGGCATTGAATCTATAAATTACCTTGGGCAGTATGGCCATTTTCACCATATTGATTCTTCCAACCCATGAGCATGGAATGTTCTTCCATTTGTTTGTATCCTCTTTTATTTCATTGAGCAGTGGTTTGTAGTTCGCCTTGAAGACATCCTTCACATCCTTTGTAAATTGGATTCCTAGGTATTTTATTCTCTTTGAAGCAATTGTGAATGGGAGTTCACTCATGATTTGGCTCTCTGTTTGTCTGTGATTGGTGTACAAGAATGCTTGTAATTTTTGTACATTGATTTTGAATCCTGAGACTTTGCTGAAGTTGCTAATCAGCTTAAGGAGATTTTGGGCTGAGACAATGGGGTTTCTAGATATACAATCATGTCATCTGCAAACAGGGACAATTTGACTTCCTCTTTTCCTAATTGAATACCCTTTATTTCCTTCTCCTGCCTGATTGCCCTGGCCAGAACTTCCAGCACTATGTTGAATAGGAGTGGTGAGAGAGGGCATCCCTGTCTTGTGCCAGTTTTCAAAGGGAATGCTTCCAGTTTTTGCCCATTCAGTATGATATTGGCTGTGGGTTTGTCATAGATAGCTCTTATTATTTTGAGATACGTCCCATCAATACCTAATTTATTAAGAGTTTTTAGCATGAAGCGTTGTTGAATTTTGTCAAAGGCCTTTTCTGCATCTATTGAGATAATCATGTGGTTTTTGTCTTTGGTTCTGTTTATATGCTGGATTACATTTATTGATTTGCATATGTTGAACCAGCCTTGCATCCCAGGGATGAAGCCCACTTGATCATGGTGGATAAGCTTTTTGATGTGCTGCTGGATTCAGTTTGCCAGTATTTTACTGAGGATTTTTGCATCAATGTTCATCAAGGATATTGGTCTGAAATTCTCTTTTTTGTTATGTCTCTGCCAGGCTTTGGTATCAGGACGATGCTGGCCTCATAAAATGTGTTAGGGAGGATTCCCTCTTTTTCTATCGATTGGAATAGTTTCAGAAGGAGTGGTACCAGTTCCTCCTTGTACCTCTGGTAGAATTCGGCTGTGAATCCATCAGGTCCTGGACTCTTTTTGGTTGGTAAACTATTGATTATTGCCACAATTTCAGATCCTGTTATTGGTCTAGTCAGAGATTCAACTTCTTCCTAGTTTAGTCTTGGGAAGGTGTATTTGTCGAGGAATTTATCCATTTCTTCTAGATTTTCTAGTTTATTTGCATAGAGGTGTTTGTAGTATTCTCTGATGGTAGATTGTATTTCTGTGGGATCGGTGGTGATATCCCCTTTTTCATTTTTTATTGCATCTATTTGATTCTTCTCTCTTTTCTTCTTTATTAGTCTTGCTAGCGGTCTACCAATTTTGTTGATCTTTTCAAAAAACCAGCTCCTAGATTCATTAATGTTTTGAAGGGTTTTTTGTGTCTCTATTTCCTTCAGTTCTGCTCTGATTTTAGTTATTTCTAGCCTTCTGCTAGCTTTTGAATGTGTTTGCTCTTGCTTTTCTAGTTCTTTTAATTGTGATGTTAGGGTGTCAATTTTGGATCTTTCCTGCTTTCTCTTGTGGGCATTTAGTGCTATAAATTTCCCTCTACACACTGCTTTGAATGTGTCCCAGAGATTCTGGTAGGTTATGTCTTTTTCTCGTTGGTTTCAAAGAACATCTTTATTTCTGCCTTCATTTCATTATGTACCCAGTAGTCATTCAGGAGGAGATTGTTCAGTTTCCATGTAGTTGAGCGGTTTTGAGTGAGTTTCTTAATCCTGAGTTCTAGTTTGATTGCACTGTGGTCTGAGAGACAGTTTGTTATAAGTTCTGTTCTTTTACATTTGCTGAGGAGAGCTTTACTTCCAACTATGTGGTCAATTTTGGAATAGGTGTGGTGTGATGCTGAAAAAAATGTATATTCTGTTGATTTGGGGTGGAGAGTTCTGTAGATGTCTACTAGGTCCACTTTGTGCAGAGCTGAGTTCAATTCCTGGATATCCTTGTTAACTTTCTGTCTCCTTGATCTGTCTAATGTTGACAGTGGGGTGTTAAAATCTCCCATTATTATTGTGTGGGAGTTTAAGTCCCTTTGTAGGTCACTCAGGACTTGCTTTATGAATCTGGGTGCTCCTGTGTTGGGTGCATATATATTTAGGATAGTTAGCTCTTCTTGTTGAATTGATCCCTTTACCATTATGTAATGGCCTTCTTTGTCTCTTTTGATCTTTGTTGGTTTAAAGTCTATTTTATCAGAGACTAGGATTGCAACCCCTGCCTTTTTTTGTTTTCCATTGCTTGGTAGATCTTCCTCCATCCCTTTATTTTGAGCCTATGTGTGTCTCTGCACGTGAGATGGGTTTCCTGAATACAGCACACTGATGGGTCTTGAATCCTTATCCAGTTTGGCGGTCTGTGTCTTTTAATTGGAGCATTTAGCCCATTTACATTTAAAGTTAATATTGTTATGTGTGAATGTGATCCTGTCATTATGATGTTAGTTGGTTATTTTGCTCATTATTTGATGTAGTGTCTTCCTAATCTCGACGGTCTTTACAATTTGGCATGTTTTTGCAGTGGCTGGTACCGGTTGTTCCTTTCCATGTTTAGTGCTTCCTTCAGGAGCTCTTTTAGGGCAGGCCTGGTGGTGACAAAATCACTCAGCGTTTGCTTGTCTGTAAAGTATTTTATTTCTCCCTCACTTATGAAGCTTAGTTTGGCTGGATATGAAATTCTGGGTTAAAATTTCTTTTCTATAAGAATGTTGAATATCGGCCCCCACTCTCTTCTAGCTTGTAGAGTTTCTGCCGAGAGATCAGCTGTTAGTCTGATGGGCTTCCCTTTGTGGGTAACCTGACCTTTTTCTCTGGCCGCCCTTAACATTTTTTCCTTCATTTCAACTTTGGTGAATCTGTCAATTATGTGTCTTGGAGTTACTCTTCTCGAGGAGTATCTTTGTGGCGTTCTCTGTATTTCCTGAATCTGAATGTTGGCCTGCCTTGCTAGATTGGGGAAGTTCTCCTGGATAATATCTTGCAGAGTGTTTTCCAACTTGGTTCCATTCTCCCCATCATTTTCAGGTACACCAATCAGACGTAGGTTTGGTCTTTTCACATAGTCCCGTATTTCTTGGAGGCTTCGTTCATTTCTTTTTATTCTTTTTTCTCTAAACTTCTCTTCTCGCTTCATTTCATTCATTTCATCTTCCATCACTGATACCCTTTCTTCCAGTTGATCGCATCGGCTCCTGAGGCTTCTGCAATCTTCGCGTAGTTCTCGAAACTTGGCTTTCAGCTCCATCAGCTCCTTTAAGCCTTTCTCTCCATTGGTTATTCTAGTTATCCATTCGTCTAATTTTTTTTCAAAGTTTTTAACTTCTTTGGTATTGTTTTGAATTTCCTTCCATAGCTCGGAGTAGTTTGATCGTCTGAAGCCTTTTCTCTCAACTCATCAAAGTCATTCTCCATCCAACTTTTTTCTATTGCTGGTGAGGAACTACATTCCTTTGGAGGAGGAGAGGTGCTCTGCTTTTTAGAGTTTCCAGTTTTTCTGCTCTGTTTTTCCCCCATCTTTGTGGTTTTATCTACTTTTGGTGTTTGATGATGGTGATGTACAGATGGGTTTTTGGTGTGGATGTCCTTTCTGTTTGTTAGTTTTCCTTTTATCAGACAGGACCCTCAGCTGCAGGTCTTTTGGAGTTTGCTAGAGGTCCACTCCAGACCCTGTTTGGCTGAGTGTCAGCAGCGGTGGCTGCAGAACAGTGGATTTTCGTGAGACCACAAATTCAGCTGTGTGATAGTTCCTCTGGAAGTTTTGTCTCAGAGGAGTACCTGGCCGAGTGAGGTGTCAGTCTATTCCTACTGGGGGTGCCTCCCAGTTAGGCTGCTCGGGGGTGAGGGACCCACTTTAGGAGGCAGTCTGTCCGTTCTCAGATCTCCAGCTGCGTGCTGGGAGAACCACTACTCCCTTCAAAGCTGTCAGACAGGGACATTTAAGTCTGCAGAGGTTCCTGCTGAGTTTTTCTTTGTGCCCTGCCCCCAGAGGTGGAGCCTACAGAGGCAGGCAGGCCTCTGTGAGCTGGGGTGGGCTCCACCCAGTTCAAGCTTCCTGGCTGCTTTGTTTACCTAAGCAAGCCTGGGCAGTGGCGGGTGCCCCTCCCCCAGCCTCGCTGCCGCCTTGCAGTTTGATCTCAGACTGCTGTGCTAGCAATCAGCGAGATTCCGTGGGCATAGGACCCTCCGGGCCAGGTGCGGGACACAATCTCCTGGCGTGCTGTTTTCCAAGCCCATTGGAAAAGTGCAGTATTAGGGTGGGACTGACCCGATTTTCCAGGTGCCATCTTTTACCCCTTTCTTTGACTAAGAAAGGGAACTGCCTGACCCCTTGCGATTCCCGAGTGAGGCAATGCCTCGCCCTGCTTCGGCTGGTGCCCAGTGCGCTGCACCGACTGTCCTGCACCCACTGTTTGGCACTCCCTAGTCAGATGAACCTGGTACCTCAAACGGAAATGCAGAAATCACCAGTCTTCTGTGCCGCTCACGCTGGGAGCTGTAGACCAGAGCTGTTCCTATTCCGCCATCTTGGCTCCACCCCCTCTGGGCCTGATTTCTAACATCAACATTCTCCCAGACAGGCTGAACTCACACATATTTGGGAGAAAAAAGCAAACTATTACACTGTGGTTGTCTTTGCCAAGAGAGGTCCAATAGGTAATCTCAGATCCCCATCTGGGCACGCAGGGAGACTAGAGTCTGGCCCAGGGCTCACAGAAAAAATGCGGTGCTAGGATCCCCACCATCTCTCTAGTGTCAACCAGGGACCTTTCCAAATCTTGTCAAAGGCCACTTAGGGTCTCCAGGACCCACTCCAACCATCCAGGTCCCTCCCCCACCCCCCATACCTCCTGTCCTCAACTCACCAGCTCTCCAACCCGTCCACATTTTGGAAGTTTGGAAGGGCCGCTGTGCCTGTTGCCGGGCCTCTCTACTGCTCTACACTTCACAAGGGATGTGGCCCAGGTGCCCCAGCACCCCAAGAGAGAGGAACAGGGGGCAAAGCCATCGCGGGTTTGGGTATCCTTGATCCTGACGCCCAAGAGCAGAGATTTTTCTCCTCTGCGCGCTGAAAGCCGCCACCTGCCTGAGGATCCCACCAAGGCGCCACAACCCCTCACCCCTCCAGCTGCCCGAGACAGAGAACAGGGTTTATGGGCGACTCCCAGGACGGGTTTCACCAGAGTAGGAGGCTGCCTCTCCCCTCCACCGCCCAGAAGGATACAAACAGCAACACGCATAATAATAAAATAAGAGAAGGGGCTGCGCGCAATCGGAACCACCTCGTCTGGGCTCCGGGGTCTTTCCGCGGCTTCCCGGCCGCCTTCACCTGGCAGCAGCATGTTGCTAGGGTGACCTCGCGCGTGGCCCAGCCCCCTTCCGCCATCCGGGCGTGCCCAGCCCGCCAGGAATCGTCACCTTTTCTCGGCAGGGAGAAGGGACTCAGGGAGGGAGTGAAACCGAAGGCCCCAGTGGAGTCGAGTCCCCAGCAGGCCTGGGCACCGGCGGCGGCTGCACGGAGGAGAGAAAGGCCCAGAGGGAGCGCGGGCGAGGGTACTCACCGGGAGGCTCCCCAGCCCCGCTGGCCGCCTAGTAGCCTGCCCGCGCGCTGGGCAACAGCTGAACTCGCTCCTGTCCACTATTGCGTGTCCGGAAAACCAGATCGCTGAGGCAGGCAGAGCCACGGGCTCCCTCAGAAGCCAGAACATGACTTTTTTTTTTTTTTTTTCTGGTGTGTTTTTGTTTTGGAAGCCCAAGTTTTCGTATTAATCTCAAACTTGGGAAGTCTTTGTTAAATAGCCAGGCGCGTCACGAGGCTCTCAAACATTTTAATAATTTTTTAGTGACCTGCCGTTCATCCCTCTCCCGGCCTCCCCCATGAGCAGGCAGTTACTATAATACACTCACGCAGTTCGCTGGGTCATATTGAATTTTGCGTAGATTGTTACTTGGGAGAAAAATGACAGAGCAGAAATTTGATTCAGCTCATCCACTCCAGCTCGACTTTTCACCAGAGGCTTCTCTTCTCTTCACCCAACCTCCATCCCAAAAAAGTCCCATTCGGTTAGGAGTCAGTCAGCCACGCCCCTGTTTTAATTTTCCATCATTCCCATATTTTTGTCAGCTCTGGGTCCAGAGAGAGTGTGGGGTTTCTTGTGGGATCCTTTTGAGGCCGGAGAATGAGGCTGGCATGAGGAAAACTGAGAGCGTGGCTTTGGGCACCTGGGCCCCAGAGAGCAGGCCTGAGCAAGAGGCCCCTTCCCTGAACCTTACCCCTAAATGCCTGCATGGGCCAGGGCCCAGATCCCGACCCCACTGCACACTCCATCCCTAAATGCCTGCATGGGCCAGGGCCCAGATCCCGACCCCACTGCACACTCCATCTGCTTTATTTGCTCCCACAAGTGTCAGAGATACCCCATTTCTACAAAAGCTTTGGAAGCTCCAGGGCCTAGAAATGACCACTCCACCGCTTGGGGCCAAGATTTTGGTCCACACAACCCAGCAGGTTTGGGGAAGATAGAACCCTGAGAGAGGTGCTGGACTGGGCTAGTCAAAGCTGGGGACACAACTTTCAGAGCTTTAACTGTCCTTTAAATACAAAACAATAGCTTCCCCTCCCCCAAATAATTGTTCTCATCAATACAGTAACACTTTTGCCTACCTCCATCACCCACACAAGGAGGTTCAAGAGTGGACCAAGAAGGCATTTAAAATAGTGAGATTTTCTTGGGTTTGTCTCTCCAGGATTAGAGTCTGGTGGATTGCCTACAACACACTTCTCCCTTTCTCCAACCTCCTAGGGACCTGCAGAGGTAGGTCAGGTGACTCCCCTTCCTCCCAGTTCAAGTCTACAGACTGAGACAGGGCTCCAGCCTAGTTGGTAGGGTGGTATCCTCCTAGCACAGAGAGGTCAAGAAAGAACTCCCCAAGGCACCCAGCTTGGTCCAGAATGACAGAGGCCACTTCTTCCCCACCCTGCTCCCTCTAGCCCAGGACGTTGGGCTGCTCCACTCTATACCTAAATTTGCTAATGTTCTGTCCTGGAACAAAAGGAGATGAATTCTTCAGTTCAGGCTTTGACATCTGTCTCTTCAGGACTCCAGGAATTCCTTCCTGGCCTGATACTGCAGAGAAACCCGCCTAAGGACTAAGAAGAAATAGGGACCTGCACCCAATTGGTTTAGTCACAACCCTGGGTTAAATCTATTTGAAATTTGATATTAAACATTTGTCTCTTCTGGCCATGTTTCAAAAAGGCATCTTTACAGAAACTCTCAGGTTATCTCCATCCTGGAAGGAAAAACACCCACAGTGTACCTCCTATAGTAAATGCTTGGAAGAGAATATGATGACATCTCATAATACAACAGTCATTTAAAGACCCAGAATAGGCATATGCCCCAGTGTTATAATTATTAAGTCACTCTAGGCCTTTACTTATGAGCTAAGCTTAATGCATGGATTCAAAGTTCATTTCAGGTCGCCTGTTTCAACTCCAGTAAAAAAGGTCTCCGTGAGGCCATTTGGTATTTTTCCTTTGCATTTCTCCTCCCTCATCCAAATAGGAAGAGAAGGAATCAAGACGAACACACAGATGGAGGCTTAGGAGAGAGTGAGAGAATTAACAAGCTATTCTTTCAATAGGCAAGTTCTTAAACTGGAGCAATTTGGAGAGAGGAATGAGAGTTTGGAAAGACTCCAGTGTTGGCCCATGCTCATGGACCCCAACTTCCTGACACAGCCTGGGGGTTAAGAGTTCTTGAAAAGAGGCCTGCCTCTCCCAGGGGTGGGGGATTGAAAGAGCCAGTAGTTTGACCCCTTTAGGGCAAGCAGGGTGAGTTGATGTTGGTGAAAATCAAACCTTCACATTGGAAGTATCCTTTGGCCCTGCCAGAAGTCCTACAAAGACGTGGGGATAATTTAACTGAATTTCTAAAATATGTGTGGCTAGGAAGGTTTTAATTAAATTTAATACGGTGACTCAAAGATTATCTTTGGAAGAGAAAATTGCTCAGAGGTTTCAACACACCCTAAGCGCCGTCTTTTCTACAAATCACCACTACCACCAGTCTCACTCTTTTTGGAGAAGGGATTTTTCTTTCCCCAGTTTCCCTTTCCCAGATATCTGCCTCTTCGCTGCCCAGTTGTGCTCCCCCACTTCTGCAACCCACAAGTCTTCCTTACCGCCAGCTTCCCTGGCCCCCTCATCTGTCTTCACACACACACAGCCCCCTCCCCCATCGCCCCAACCCGACCCCACCATTAGTCGCCTCTGCCCCGCCCACTCACGCTTGTTGTAAACTTTTGACCCTCCAACTTTGCGACCCCTCCGGCAATAACACTGGCCTCACCACCCAGGGTCTCATTCTGCTACTCTAGCAGCAGAAACCCCAGGGCAAAACGCTTTCCTTACCCCTCCCCCCTTGGCCAATGTCCTCACTCCACCATGGCCTTAGACCTGGGCAAGAGGAGTTTTTTGACTATTAAATAACTCCTTGGAAAAAGACGCGGAACCCACTTCATGCATTTTCAACGGTGTCTTCTACTGGGATGCCTGGAAGGGCTTTTGACCACCCATTCTTCTTCATTTTTGACCCCCGAGCAGGACCGAGGTTGCTGGACAATGAGACCTATGGTGAGCAGTAGAATGGGCTGACCTGGAGAAGGGCATTTCTGGGGTGAAGGGTAGTGAGAGCTTGGAGCAGGGTCTCCTCGAGAGCAGAGGGGGCCACTGTGCTCACAGGGCTGCAGGGAGAACTCAGTGTCCCAACAATGCGGGGCCGGGACCACCTTGAGCTGCCGCTCGCTGGTGCCTCGGAGAGCCCAGCCTGGCTGTGAACTTGGTGTAAGGCAGACTCTACTGGCAGTTCCGGGATGTTACAGCCTCTGCCTCTAGTCCACCGCAGCAGCAGCGTGGACAACCCGTGCGCTTTCGGTTTCCCTTCCGCCCAAATATCGCCTCCCAGACCCCCACCTCTCACTAGGAATGATTTCCTTTCTCCTTCCTTAGGATCCCTTAGGATTCAGAAAACAGAAAAGAAAACGAATTAGAGAGATGCACGCACCTAAGGACAAGCCTGCAAAAACCCCAAAATAGAGTATCCTCCATCATGCCTCCAAATCCCCCAAGAGGTGACGCCCCACACAGGCTGGCATTTCCCTCCACTTCTCCCCTAAGTGTGTCTTTCCACGCTGACTCCCCACCTTTCCATCTGGCCTGGGTCATCTTTTGGTACGGCACAATTGTATGGGGTTTGCAAGGTACCTTTCCTCTCTAGATGCATTCAGCCCTACCCCACTGGGCTCTGAGGTCAGAGATCTCTGCGACCAAAACCAGCCACCGTACTCCAAAGCTGCAAGGCTCAGCCCGGATCCACTCAGGGTCAGGCCAGAGGGCGGCCTCGCAGCCTGGGAATGGTTTCCAGGGAGGAGAAGCTAGAGGATATTGCAGAGAGTGCATTTTTCTCTCCAAGAGGAACTTTAGGGAGAGAAGACACAAGAGAGGAGACACCTAAATCACTGAGAAAAGGAAAAAGAAGAGAGGGAAACGTTAAAACTTAGGGAAAAGGTGCTTTTTGGGATCCGACAGGTTCCCGAATTGCCCAAATTTCAATCCTCTTCAGGCTCCCAAATTTCCCCTCTTCCTCTTGGAGCCTGCAATCAGTGAATTCGCCAAAAGAAAGAATGAAAGATCTGCCTAAACCTGCCAGCGTGCCCCCACCCCCGGTCTGCAGCGGCTGAGGTGATGGCGGCAGTGTGGCCAGCGGCAGGTAATGTATGCTGCAGCGGCTTGAAGTGCCAGGAAGGCTCGCACTGCTGCCCCATCTGCTGACCTCTGCATGATCCCAGACTCTATGAATTATTGATGAGATACTAGTGTTGGTTTCCCCTTTCAGGATGCAAACTCCATTATATTGTTAAAATGGTGATTTACTGGTTGAGAATAGCTTTGGTGTGGGTTTTTCCCCCAACTCATTTGCACCTCCTTCCTTTTCTGTTAATTAAATCCTTTAACAGATTTTAATCAGTTTTTGGAGGGGGTGTAGGAGAAAGGAGAAGGCCATAAGACCAGCACTACCAACAACAACAAACGGGACGCTAAAGCAAAATAAAACAAACCAAATTCAAAAACCATCATAAGCCTCTACCTTTAAGAAGTTGAAAGGAAGGTGAAGGGGGGAGGTTAACCCCTCTAGAAAGGATTGTCGCTAACCTCTGCTGGTAACAGAGCATTAGAGGGCTGGGGAAACCCACCAGAGACAAGGAGGAGTGGGGTGGGGCCTGCAGGAAGGACCTGAGGGGTGTTTAATCTCCACCCACAACCATCACCACCATGAGACTTGTGTGTGGAATTGACTGTAGGGACTAAGTCACTCTTGCCCTTGCTGAGAACTCCAGGGGCTTCAAGCCTGGGGAGGGCCACAGGATTCATGTGCAGAGGGCCCTCCAATATCAACCTCAGAGTCACTTATGGAGAAATATCCATTCTGCTTTAGGGGCCCCCATTTCTCCCTTCCCCTCCCCAAACAGCTCGGTTTCCAGGTGGTGTTAATTAATACGCATGTGTAACAGCGCTGCAGCAATCGATAAATCTCACTGTGGACAGATCCCAGCCTCAAAATCCGATTACTCTGAAAAACTCCAAAAATGGGGAGGGTTACCAGTGTCCCCTCCCTTAAAAGAGGGGAGCTCATTCTTGCTAGCCCTGTCTTCCAAGATTGACCAGGTTGGTCCCCCAAGCTGAGAAGTCCATGTGGGGGAGACTAGTCCTGGGAAGGGACTGAGTTTGGGGGGTTGTGCTGAGCTTCTGTCTTCTCCATTGCTCTGAATCCTTGGCATGCAAATCCCAGGGATAAAAGAACCAGGCAAGGAAAGGAGCTTCCTCTTGGATCTTCCCATTCTGCTCACCAGCCCTCAGAGAATTACTTCTCACAGCTGGGGAAGGGTTAAGTGTCCCTGCCATAGTTATGGAGAGGAAGCTGATGAAATATGGGCACTTGGAACTCCAGGCCCGGCTGGCTTTCCTGTTTACGCTTCTTTTGTTGTTGTTGTTGTTGTTGTTTTTTGAGATGGAGTCTCGCTCCGTTGCCCAGGCTGGAGTGCAGTGGCGTGATCTTGGCTCACTGCAAACTCTGCTTCCCGGGTTCATGCCATTCTCCTGCCTTAGTCTCCAGAGCAGCTGGGACTACAGGCACCTGCCACCAAGCCTGGCTAATTTTTTTGTATTTTTAGTAGAGACAGGGTTTCACTGTGTCAGCCGAGATGGTCTCAATCTCCTGACCTTGTGATCTGCCCGCCTCAGCCTCCCAAAGTGCTGAGATTATAGACATGAGCCACCACGCCCAGCCTGTTTACACTTCTTTATACTTCCTCCCACCCATTGGCCTCAGAGAAACAAAACAAAACAAACAACCAAATAAAACAAAACAAAAAAAATCAAAATTGAATTGTACACTGAGTGGTGGCCAGGCTGGCCTCAGAGGGAAAAGAAAAACTGTAGCCTTAATCTCCAGCTGTCACCTCTTGGGGCCTGCCCCAAGTAGAAGATTTGGCCAGAGGGTGCCGGCTTGGCTTGTAGCTCAAGAGGTTGAAGCCTGGACAGGCAGGGAGAGAAAGTGGGTAGGAGAGGAGGGCGAGCAAAGCCCTGGAGAGAGTAGAGCAGCTTTCTTAGAGGGAGATGGCCTGGGGAGGGCAGGAGGAGAGGACAGAGGTCTGGGGCAGAGGAGGGAGTTCTTGGCACCAGAAATCCCTTCACACCTCTCATTGCCTCCCCCAACTTGTCCTGGTTGGGGTTCAGAGAGGACTGGGGTTCAGCTCAGGGAGCCTGAAGTGGAGAAAAGGAAAACCAAGCCTAGGCATCTTCTCCAGGACCTGTTAGAGCTGGAGGAGACCCTTCAAGGGTTTGGTCACTGAGGTACAAATGGGCACCCCAAGTTGCTCTTTGCCATCCTGGAAAATCCGACCAGATATGCCTAGTAGATATCTCTGGGCCACCAGCCCAGGCACTCTTTATCAGAACCTGCAGACCTGACATGAGAGGGGGCAAATAAACAATTTTTCAGGGGCAGGCCTTGCTATCTGGAGTTCTAGCTTCCAGGAGGGCTTTAAGAAAGGGAAGTATATTAGAGTGAGGCCAGGGGTATAATAGGAATGGGGTTCCCCTGGAGACCCAGGTCAGACTCTCCCTTGCAGCACTCTTTCTCTGCATGTCTGTCAACTCCATTGCCTTGTAGAGTGGAAGACTGTGGAAGCTGTGCCTCCAGCACTTCTTTATATTTTCAGTGGTGCTGGGGATTCTTTGGGAGATGACCTGTGCCTCCTTTCTAAGGGATACAAATGCTCTTATCATTCTTGGGATGCTGTGTCTTCAAACCAGGGTGACTCTGCTCTTAAAGCCTGTTAAGGATCTCCTGTAAGTCAGGCTTGGGCAGTGGATAGAGAGCTCAGGGAATAGAGAGTGGCTTCAGGAGAACGAGGAGAGGGGGAGAATTCCAATGTCCCTTAATGGGAAAAAGGGAGTCTTATGACCCCATCCTTGTCCCAAATATCAGAAGCCCCTCCAGGTGCCACATTGTTGTAACCGAGCGAGTTATAGAGAAACGCCACACTCTGAGATGAATTTAGGAGTCCTTTATTAGCCGGTGACCGAGAGATGGCAAGTGCTCAAAATTCTCTCAGCCCCAAAGAGGGGGCTAGATTTGTTTTTATACCGTGCTCTAAATAGGGGAGGAGGAGTTAACTGAAGCAATTTTTACAGAAGCAGAACTGGCAAAAAGTTAAAAAATTAATTGGTTACAAAAGCAGTTACAAAAAATAAACAGTTCCAGGTGCAGGGGCTTAAACTATCAGTGATAAATGCAGGTGCCATCCACTGAGCGCATCCCCAGGAGCTGCTGGTTCAGCTTGCCTCAATATCTTATCAGTAAGTGCATTCCTGGATGTGCTTGGAGTCAGCTTGCACTAGTTATGCCCTGAAGGGAGGGAGGTAAAGGGTCTGTAAGTGAAGGAATTAAAATTGAGTCTGTCTGCCTTTCTCAGCTAAGAGAGATAATCTGGTTAAAACGAGGTAGGGTATCACAACATATCTAATCCCAGAAACTACCTATGGCAGTTGTTGAGCTGAATCAAGGGATGGCAGGCTGGTGAAAGCAGGAGTGACAGGGTAGTTAGCCCTGTGGGTCTTAAATTGGAGGGGGGCTAATTTGGTGGGGAAGAGGCCTCTGACTTAGAAGGGTGACTTTTCTCTAGAAAATAACAGAAACTCTGGGGATCAAATCCTGAAGTCTCTCTGGTTTATGGTGCCACAAAACAAAGGGGTGTTTGAGGGTGTGCCTGGAAGAGAAGAGAGAAAAAGAGAGGAAAAAAAGCACCTTTCCTATCTTCTCTTCCAGCTCCTGAATCTATTTCCTCCTGACAGTTGAGGGATCTGTATTCTTGAGCTGATTTTATTTATGGAGGGCCTGCCAGAGTTCTACTTAAACACCTAACACCTCTAGGCAAGAGAAGAAGCTCTTCCCTTCTCCCACTCCTGGTTCAAGAACTAGGTTTTGAATTGGGGGGGGATTACCCCCTCTGTCTGCTCCCTAGTCTGACTTCAGGATCCTACTTCAAGCCAAAGAGAAAGATTAGCTTGAGATCAACAGGCTGAAGGTGGAGGCAAAAGCAGCGCTGTGCTTCTCATCCCAGAGAAGCCTGATGAAGCTGAAGATAACCAGAGGGACCCCTTTTTATGGGCTTCAAAGATCTGAAAGCCAGAGAGCCCCCCAGGGCAACGCAGCCCACAGCAGCCACCTACCCGGTGCTTTTTCTCAGCTCTGAGTATCCAGATAAAAATGCCCAGCGGTGCACCCCCACACACCTCTGACAAATGAATGTCATAAAGTTTCTTGCCTGAGGGTGGGGAGATAGCTGTCTGAAGAGATCCAGCAGTGAAGTGGCCCCCTACAATGGCCCCTTCTTTCAGCAATACACACCCCTCCTTCTTGGTCCCTAAATTTCCACTGGCACTGAGGGAGCATGGATCCCCTACACAAACCCTTTTCCCCATAGTCAGACACTCCTGCTAGTAAAAATCAAGCGCCCCCGACCAATGAGGCCTGATGAAACTGAGAGCACTCATTTCAGGCACCCAGTCCCTTAGAACTGGGTGCATAAAACAGGCTAAATTTCCCCTACATCACCCCACAACCCCAGCTGGAAACAAGTTTTCTGCCCCCAGTCCCAAGCCCCAGAATTGCAAGGAGTAAAAGCGAAAGCTGAAACCGACTTACTGCGGGAATGCTGGCCTGGGTGGCCACTGCCTTCTGGGCTGGTCTGGCAGCTCCAGGCTGGGAGAATGCTCACCTGCCTCTGCCCCCTTCCCCACCACAGTGAGCGGTTAAAGTGTCACTTAACATTCTGGAGAATGTGAAATATACTGCGCGGCGTATTTCAACTCCCCAAAACCATAAAACTAACTTTATGGACCTCAAGTGACTTTCTCGAGTTAGTGAGGGGTATCTGTCTGACTTCTCGGTGATTTTTATGATCTAATTTTGAGATAAAACCCCTATCCATTTGACATCTAAATGTCACAGCGACTTTTGGGATAGTTTGCTATCGACAAAGGGGGGCAAAGTCAAGGGGTGAAGGGAAAGGAGGGCCAAGTAGAGCCTCCACGACCCTGGGCTGCCTCCTGGGGGGTGCAGCCACAGTTTGTCCCCAGCACCACTAGGCCGCTTAACCTCTTCAGCTCCTCTAGCCCTGGGCTAGCCTCTGGCAACACCTTGATTTGCCTGGCACCGCAAGCAATTCCCTGGAACCCCACCCCCACCCAGGAACGGGGACCACAGCACCTTTAAGGGAACTGCCGGAGCTTCCTCCTATGGCTTGAGAGCCCAAGCTAATCAGTAACCCCTGAGACAGGGGCCAATATTCAAAGGCTGCAGCAGAGGCGCATAGCCTCGCCCTGGTCACCTTCTCTTGGGAAGGCGGTCGAGTTAAGCCAGTGTGAAGGGTCCAACAGGAACGGAAATTACGATGGTGTGGCTCCTTAACGATTTGGCTCCACTTCGCTTGAAAAGATCGAGAATGGGGGAGGGGATCGACACTCACTTGCAGACATCAACAGTTTCCAGAAAACTCGGTTCAATTCCTTCACCACGGACCCACCAACCAAGGAACTGGCAAGACCCACCAGCCAACCAGGAGAACACAGACCCGGTTTGTCTTTTGCCAACCGAGTGGAACTGCCGGGCCGGCGCCTGCCCTGAGGGTCTCCTCCCTTGGCTGAGAAGAAAACCAAAGAAACCTTGAACAGCGTTGGCTTCAGATGTCCCAAGCGGCCTCATCCTCTCCCGCGGCGACTTGGTGGGGTGAGGGTGGAGGTGGGGATGATGGTGGGGGTCCCGGCTCTGATCCCTCCACCCTTTGGTTCAGGGCCCCTGCCTGCTGGAAGCAGAATTAGACCTTTTTAAATATGCCCTAGAGGAAGCCGCTTCCCCTGCCAGCCACCAGGTTTGGGATTGGGATGGGCGGGGGAGGGGGCAGTGGGAAATTGGGGTTGATGGGTGGAGGAGAGACTTCTATTCTCTAGCCCACACCGGGGAACCAAGATCCAGCTGAGAGCGTCGGTGTGGGCCCGAAATCCCCCAGATTCCGTGGACCCTGCACGGCCGGGGCTCCAGGCGTCCGATACCGCTGGACAGCGTCGCGGGGCTTGAGGCGCCGAAGCGCGTGTCTACGAACCGACGGTACATGGCAGCAAACTGCATAATTTGGGTCACAGCAAACTGTCTGAGGGAGGATTTATAATCCCCTAAGACTACAGGAGAAAAACACCTTCAGTATGAGTGGGTTTGGGAAATTTTTCCCTTGAGAATATGCCCGAGTGCCGTGGGTGCTGGCGGAGAACTCTCGCTACGAAGCCGAGCGGTCCCTCCGGGCGCCCAGGCCGGACCTGAACCTAGGGCACTACCTGGGGCCACAAAGCCATCTCTTCTGCGCCACGAGTGGCGTCGTCCCTCTCCTAGCTTAGGACTCAGATAATAAATATACCATCACTTCCAACACTCCCAGACCCTGTAACTCTGGGGCAACAAGAGGCCCAAGGCTGAACGTCCTGCATCTGGTCTTAAGAGAAAAGCAATCACACGTTCGTGCAAACCAAACTAAATCACAATCTCTCCTGCCCTCCACAGCCAACATCACTTATCTCTTGGCTGGAAGCTTCCCCAGAAGCTCCCTTACCCCATTTTTTAAGTCCTTGCCTCAAGGCTGGCACCTGCTTCCACCCCACCAGTTACTTTAGGAATCTCTGTCTCCTGCCCAATGGTTCTCCGCCCTCCCCACCCCCTAGAAGGCCTAACTGAGGGATAAAATTGGACACCCGAGGGACGGGACTGTCTGAGCTCAGTGCCAGTTAGCTTTCCAGTTTAGACGCCGCTAGGTCCCATAATTGGATTTTCTTTTTATTTTCTTCTTTCATTTCTTTCTTTTTTATTTTTATTTATAAGCCTAAAACAAAAATGCACTTAACAGCTTCTCCACAATCACCATGTTTGGACCCAGGAAAGTTGGAAATGTAATCATATCAGATACACACATGGCAATTTTTTCTTCCACCGAAATCCACACATCCCATAGCAATACAACGCAAGTAATAGAATCAATATCGCGCAGAAACCAACAGCTGTAACCTACCGCATTAAGAGCACAAAACTGTCTCCCTGAGAGCAAGGCTGCCTCCTGTGGGAGTGGAGAGAGACTTGGGCATTCTCGGGCAGGCTTCCTGGTGGGGCAGGGCGGGGAGGGTGTCTCCCTCGTTTTTGGTGTCTCCACTCATGGCCCTTTAATTTCAAAAATGTCTCCGAAGGGAGATGGTGAATATTTCTCTGTAAATTTTCTTTTCTGTGTTTGTCTAGCCGCTTCCTCTCCCTGGCCGGCCTTGGCGGAGATTCCAGGCCCTATAGAGACCAGGACTTCCCTTAGCGCCACCACCCCACATGCTAATGCTGCAGGGAACCCAGGGATATCCACAGCAGGCAAGAGAACTGCGCGGGGACAATAGCCAGAGGCCGGGACAAGGGAGGGATGGCAGGAGGAGGAGGGGCAAGCCCGCGGAGGCCAGAACCACTGGCTTCTTTGGGTGCCACTGAAGCCCGGATACCTCCCATCCTCTCTTTCACAGCCCCCTTGCTTGAGTCTCTCCTCCAAGCTTAAAAAGGCGACTTAGATCTGGTCTCCTGGCCCCCTTTTGATTCCTCTTCCCACTTTCCCTGCCTTGGCCCCCCCTCCAGGAAGCAGCCACCCCTCTCTCCACCACCAAATTTCCTGGGAAGCGTCTCCCTGCAGCGCCCAGAGGTGGGGTTCAGCCCCGTCTTGGAGCGGGGGAGGAGGGAGAAAAACCCAAGCCCCACCCCGCCACAAAAGCGATGCAAAAGAACAAGAAGAAAATTGTAGAATCTCCTTTGCCTTTGCAGACCTTGGGATTTTTTTCCCCAACAAGGAGCATTCAGTTTCTTCTTCAGCTTCCAGACAATATTGTCCCAACGTGAGAGCCGTTGCTTCCCCTTCTCTTTATTTTTTCAGTGTTGAAAAGCCAAATTTTCGCCTTTCTCCCTCCTTAAAAAATGTTTTTAAACTCCTTTCATTTAAATAGGTTTTTTTTTTTTCCACTTCCCTATTTGAGTTTCCTGATTCAGTTCCCAGAGCTGGGCTTCTCCTCCTCTCCCTTTCTCATGTCTCTTCCTCTGCCCTTTCTCCATCCCTCACTCTTCCTCTTCCTCCTGTGCTTCAGCCTTGTCCTGGCCGGTGGTCCCGGGGCCCGCGGTCTTGTTCTCCTTTTTCCACTTTATGCGCGGGTTTTGAAGCCAAGTCTTGATCGTCTTTCCGTGAGGCAGAGCGCATGCGCGATCTCCATGCGCCACTGCAGCATCAGGTACGGATTGTAGTGAAATTCTTTCTCCAGCTCCAGGGTCTGGTAGCAGGTGTAGGTCTGGCGGCCTTGTTTGCGGTGGATTCCTGCTCACAGTATTTAGAGGAAAATCAGTGAGTACAGAAAACGCCAAGAGAGTGCCCACCTCCCTCTTAGACCCTGTATGTGATTTGAAGTTGATGGGCGAAGAAGCCCATTTTCCACTAAACCAAATTCTGGCTTTCCAGCCTTTACTCCAGCTGCAGTTTCCCCTAATTGCAGAATTTTCTACAGGCTTCTCAAGGCAAACATTCCCATTTTCCATCCAAGAAGTCTTTTTCAGCCTAGAGCTTCTGAACCCAGGAAAGTAACCTGCTGGCTCTTAAAGGCTCTGCTCCTAAGGGGGGGCAAGTGGGATGGGGGGAGTTTAATCCTCCTTTCACTCTCTGGGATCAAGGACTCTAAACCCCCTCTTTTGAATGCTGATCTGATGGTCTTTCCAGTGGAGACCAACAGAAACCATGCAGGTGACCCTAGAGTGGGGTGCCAGGCCTAGCTTGAGAACGTTTCCCAAGAAGAAAAGCAGACAAAGGGGCCTGAAAGGCCTAGTCCCCCCAACTCATCCCCAGCATGTTGTGGACTGAGAAAATAAGAATTTGCAGATTTCCTTGGAGCAAAGAGTTGGTCTGACAGCAGTGACCCTCTGATGATTCTTTTCCAGTGGGTGGCTAAGCTTCAGCCAGGGCCAGGCTGTCCTGCCTGCCTGCTTGCCTAGACAGCCCAGCTCTCTAAAGCAATCTTTGGGCCGCCAGGAAGGCACAGGGGAAGAGGAGAGACAGCAGCCTGGGATGGAATGGAACATGGGAGTATCTGGGTGGTGGGGGCAGAAGGGTAGAGGGGAACTTCTGCCTTAGGCCCAGAATCCTGAGGAGACTTGAAAGAGGTGCTGATGTCAGCCCTCCTGGGAAGGAGACAGGGGAGGAGGGGCTAGGGGCCCTAGTTTCAAGTCAGATAAAAGCCAAGCTGAAATGCTTATGAGCAGAAAACGTGGGGCCTTGATAAATCAACTGGAAAGGCAGTTAAGCTATGGAGCGGTAATGGGGTCTATAACCACTAATACTGATGGTGTGAGAGCTCGGCTCCTTCTGGCCCTTGACCGTCCCTGGGTTGGGTGCCTCCGACCATGAGTCTTGGGTCTTCTGGACTTTGGGGCTAGCCCCCAAGTTCGTCTGCTTTGGAACAGTGCAGAAAAAGATGTCTGGGTCAGACTTGGCAGGGACCCCATGGAACCTCAGCCTCTTGGGGTTCCTGCAGCAGCTGGCTGGGTGAACTGCACTCTCTAAGTTTCGATTTGGCTCCAGAGAGTCCTAGTCCCTGCCCCAAGAAGAGAATCACTTATCTGTAATGACAGCTCCAAACTTGGCCAGTTCTTTAGGGGTGCCTAGGAGACCTAGGAAGGGCACCTCAGGAAGCCAGCTGCACTCCCATGAAGACTCTGCCCCTTTCTAGTTCTCCTGTTCCACTCCCTCACCCAAGTTCACTGGGATCAGGAGGCTCATCTGCCTTGGCCTCAGCCCTCTCCCTCCACCTGCCTTTTTAGCTCTGTGTCCCTGGCTGGGTCCTTTTCTCCTCCCGCCAGGCCTCTAGAGCTCACCTCTAATTGCCCTCATGGGAATAATGGGGGAGCGGAGTTGGCTGGAAAGGAAGGGGGAGGAGAGAATTGCTTAGCGCTATGGCCCCCTCCCCCATACCTTATCCGAGCTGGGGCAGGCGGACACACCCAGGCTTGAGACCCTTAGCTGGGAAGCGGGGAGAATGGGGGAGACCCTAATGGCTATTCTCTGCAAACACCGGCCTTCCTCCGCAAGACAAACGGCCTCGTTTGCCGCGCTGCTAATAAATATTTAAAGCTAAAAGCCCGAGAGGAAGGGTGCGGGCGGGCTGAGGGCTCACAGCACGGTGGTGTCAGGAAGAGAGATCCCCTGGGAAGCAGAGCGAGCCTGAGAGCACCAAGCAAAGATGCGGGCGGGGACGACCTGCTGGGTGCAGCCTTTCAGGGCCGACCTCCGGCTGGGAGCACTCTGGGCGGGAAAGGGGCGCCTTGCTGGGAAGGGGGCGCCTTCCGGGTAATGTGCACCAGCCCCTGAGGTTCGGGACAGCTCAGTGCGCGGCGTTACCTGAGCTTCGCATCCGGGGGTAGATCTAGAAGTTACTCTCGGCCGCCAAGTCCGAGTCCCTCTGCTCCTTGGTGCCCGCCGCCTTGGCGGAGTCGCCGGGACAAACCCCGGAGAGGTTCTGCTCAAAGACCGCGCAGTGCGTGTTGAAGGAACTGGGCTGGAGCCCGTAGCCGGCCGCGTAGACGCCGGCCGCACTCTGGCCCGCCATGCCCGCTCCCGCTGGGGTACAAGTCCTGCATCGAGGCGGCGAAGAAAGCGCCGGAACCCGCTCCATAGCTCGGGCGCTGGAGGTTGGAAGCAGACGCACAAGAAGTTTGCTCGGGGAAGGCTCCGGTAGCGAAAACCGAACTTGAGGCTGGATATTTAGAAAATAAAGCGTTCGCATAATACAATGAACTCATAATTTGGCCGGATAATTTGTAGGCAGGGACGTTTTAGTGTCGGTTTCACGAGATTCCTTGACACATCACAGAATTAGAGTCCAGATTTACACCAAAAAGGACCCCCTTTTTTCTTTCTGGACCACGTGACCCCGCCCACGTGACGTTCCCTCCGCCAATGGCCGGGCCGCCTCCCCATGGCTCTCGTAATGGGGAACAAATTGTGTGGCGTTGGATTTATAAAATATGATCTATAATGAATGGGAAAGCCGAGCCCTGTGGATTGGGGCTGGGGGCTCAAGGGCCGCTGGCCGACTCCCGTGGGCTGGAGGCAGCTTGCGGGCGAGATTTCGGGAGGCAGAGATTGAGTGGAAGAGAAAATAAATAACCTCGGGGCGATCCGTGTTGTCACCCCCCACCCATCCTCTTCAGCCTGTTACCGAGCGAGAGACAAAGGCAGGGATTGAATGTACGCAACTGGGCGGGTGGGTGCCTGGGGCAGGTCTGTTCTTTATTAATCAGGGCCAATTCTGCAAGGCAAGGCCTTTTGGGGAAGTTGGTCCTGTTCTCCCAAGGCAAGGAATGAGGCGAGCCTGGCTCAGGGCTGTCTCTCTTGGTGCCCCAGATATGCGGGCGGAGATGGAGCAAGGCTTTCTAGGTGCTCCTAGAGCACAGGATTCAGCCAACGGGCCTTGGACGCTGCAGTTTCTGGTGGCAAAAAAAAAAAAAAAAGGTTTGAAAGTAAAAGAAATAAGGAGGTTGGGTGAGTGGAGACAGAAAGGAAGGGTGGAGGGTGGCCCGGGTGCGCTGCTCTCCCGGTTCCTGGAGGCTGATGCCTCAGTGGAGCCTGACTACCAGGGAAGCAGAGGCAGCGAAGGAAAGAAGGCAGGGAGCCATGGCCTCACACTGCGAAAGCGGGCAAGTCCCAGAGAAGGAGAGGCAGTGAAGAGCGGTCTCCCTTCTCCTGCTGCTCCCCCAACAACAAGAGTCCGAGGGAAAAAAAGTATGTTCAGCAGGCCTGCACTCCTTTTTGCCTGCCCCCTCACCCCCCACCCCCAACACACACAGAGCAAAACAAAGAGGGAGGTGGTGGGGAAAACAACCACTAGCCCAGCTGCGTGTCTCCAGAGTGGCCTGGGCGCCCTGGTCTCCGGGGCTGGGCAGCCTCGGAAGGCGAGAGAAGGGGGTTTCTCTTGGCTTCCCTCCCTCGATTTTCTCTCCTCCAATCAGGCGCAGCCACCTCCCTTACCCCCAGTGACCCTCGGCCCGGGGACTGGCACCACCTGAGTCCAGCCCCCGCCGCCTCCTCTCTGCAGCCTAGCCTCAACAGGCGCAGGAGCCCGGTGACAGGCTCCCCACCAGCTATGCAAGGCACCCGGGAGCAAATGAGGAGTGCTGGCCGGGCCAGTCTCGGGTTCTCGCTTGTAAACTTTATTGTAACTCTTCCGTCCTTTTCAGGCGCAGACAACAGAACAAAGTATGGAGGAACAACAAAATATATAATTAGCCCTCCCTCCCTCCCTCCCATAAAGCAATTCACGGATACAGGATACATTCTTTTCACAGTAAACTTAAGAACACTTGTAACAATTGCCCACAGCGCGCACGCTAACTAAAATAACCTCTTCTGAGAAACACTTAAGACAAAATTGTCAAACCAAAGGGGGTGGGTGGAGGAGGAAAAGAGAGAAGCCAGAGAGAAAGCCAGCGAGCTGGGGGGTGCAGTGGGGAGAGAGGATTGGGAGGGGAAATGAGGATGAAGGGGGGGGGGAGAGAGAGAGAGACAGAAAGAATTACGGTTTAAATAGGCAGTTTCATGTTGTTGGGAGAACTTAGCAGAAATCGGTACCTCGATCATTACAAAGAAGCACGTTCAAAGGAAAAAAAGACCACTGCACAAGGAGGCTTTTTACACGGGGTGGGGAGGGGCATGGGGGGCTCAGCCAGGCCTTGGCCGCTCACCCTCACAGGGCTAGGGAGTCCTTGCTTAAATCCTTTTCTTTCCCCCCCACGGCCCCCAAGAGAAGGGAATGAGATCCACGGTAGCTCACACACAGAAGCTATTACGAGATACTACCACTAGGGGGGACTGGCGCGGCGGGGGATGCTGCGGTGGGAGGCCCGGCTGCTGGCCCTGCTAGTGGGGCCAGAGCTCTCTCGGGCAGGGGCGCGCGGCTGCGCGGCCGGGACCCGCGGACGTGCAGGCGGCGGCAGCCCTGGCAGTCCCAGCTGGAGCCTACTTCTTGCAGCCCTTCTGCGCGTCGCCCTCGTCCGCCGCCTCCCGGGCCGCTCCCGCTTCTGTTTCTCCAGCTCCTCCTGCTTGCATTTCCTGCTGGAGAATTGTCTTTGTTGTTCTCTTTTTTCCACTTCATCCTCTGGTTCTGGAACCAGATTTTGACCTGTCTATCAGTCCCAGCGCGTGCGATACCTCGATTCGCCGCTTGTGAGTCAGATAGGGATTAAACAGGAACACCTTCTCCAGCTCCAGGGTCTGGTAGCCGCTGTAGGTCTGTCGACCTCCACAGAGCGGAAGGTAGGGGAGGGGGGGCAGAGACGGAGAAGGTTGGAAGACTCGTGAACGAGCCTAGGAGACCAGTATAATAAGGGCAGGGGACCTTCTACCCCCATGCGGGGGCGGGGGGCGCGAGAAGGCCGCCGTCAGCGGAGGAGGAGGGGCGGGGGGGATCAGACACCAGATAATCTAAGGGATCCAGAAAGGGGAGCCCCCTCCCCTGGTAACCAGCACCAGAGCTGGGTAGGAGGGGTTCAGATTATGGAATGAGACCACCACTTCTCCTGTTGTCCTTCCCAGCTTCTCCCCCATCTCCCCTTTTCCCTAGTTTATAAGACAAGAGAAAAGAGAGAAAGCAAAAAGTAGAAAAGAAACTGAAAAATAGCTAGACGACCTTGGCGCCACCACCTGGCCCTGGTGGTTAAAATAATAATAATAATGTTAACCCCTGACCCAAACTACTGGTGTTCTCGGTAAATTCCAGACACTGTATGGGAAAGCACTGTAAAACTTTTTGTTCTGTTAGCTGATGTATGTAGCCCCCCGTCAGGTTCCTCACGCTCACTTGATCTATCATGACCCTTTCACGTGGACCCCTTAGAGTTGTAAGCCCTTAAAAGGGCCAGGAATTTCTTTTTCAGGGAGCTCGGCTCTTAAGACGCAAGTCTGCCAACGCTCCAGGCGGAATAAAAAACCTCTTCCTTCTTTAATCCGGTGTCTGAGGAGTTTTGTCTGCGGCTCCTCCTGCTACAAGATCTATTAAAAGTGCCACAAACTTTAGGAGGAAGGGTGTGAAGGAGGGGGGAAAAAAAGAATAAAAAAGCCGAGTGGGGACGAATGGACCCACCTTGAAAAGCCCCCAGAGCCTCTGCCCCAGAAGAAAAGTTTCTTCAGTGTAATTAAACTATAAAGCAATTGAGAAGTGCAAAAGTTGAGCGCCCCCACTCCCAGCACCCTCTCTTCACTACCCCCTATAAAACAGTAAAACGGAAAAAAAGGAGGGGAAGAAGAAGAAAAGTAAGGCAGGGTGAGGGGTTTATAGATTCAGGAGATGTTTCTAAGAGACCCTCTTCGAGGGAAAGAAAAAAGAAAGAAGAAAGGTAAAGAAAGGGTAAAAGCGGCAGGCAATCGGAACGAAGCCGGCAAGTCTTCCAGAAGCTGGAGGAAAGGCGCCCTGGCTTCCCCGGCCCCCTGCCCGGCCTTGGGCCCTCCCGGCCCCCTCCTGCCCCTGCAGGACCCAAGGCGAGCTCACCTTGCGGGCGCATACAGGGGAAGAGCTGTGTAGGCGACCAGCTCTGCTCAGAGCCCTCGGCCTTCTCGCCCAGGCCGCTGGCGGTGGCAAGCTTGCAGTGTGCGTGCTGCACCAGGGCTGGATCCTGAGCACTGAATAGGCTCTGGCGTTGCAGCGGTTCGTAGCCGTAAAAATTGCCAGGGTCCCCGTGGCACGCCACGGCGCACGGGTTCTGCTGGTAGGGAGCCGTGGACAGCGACAACGGCCCGTGGTAGAACTCCTGGATTTCTGACGGGTGCTGGAAGTTGCCGCCGCTGCCGGGACCGTACACCACGTTGGGTCGGCCGCCCAGGTCCTGGGCGAAGCCGTAGTCATAATAATTGGGGCTCAGGGACTCCCCGGTTTTGTATTTGGAGAACAGCGAGTTGATGAAATAAGAGCTCATTTTATTGAATTTTGAGGCGGCAGCGGAGGCTGCAGTTGGGGGCCGTTGGGGACGGGGTGGGGAGGAGGAAAGGGAAGGGGAGAGAGAAAAAAACGCAAATTCGCCGGCTCCTAGTCACCCTCACCAGGAAAGGAGAGGCAAAGGGAGGAGGAAAAAAAAAAAAAAGAAAGGAAAGAAAAGGCGAAGAAGATTTCGAAGCCGACACACTTTTTGTGATTTCCAGGAATAGAAAAGGACAGACAAGCCTCCAAAAGTCTAAGCTTGCATGGCAGCCGTGGCTCGCTCGCCCGCCTCCCAGCCCCTACCCCTCAAACAAAAATATATCGCCACTTAAAGAGGTCCTCGCTTTACATTTCGAAGAAGGGATGCCGGTTCATAAACAGTTTTCGGTGATTTACTTCCCTGCAAATGAGTTGTTTCATATTTTGCACTGTCTTTTCATGATCATTTGCATCCATTAGAGACTCCACATCCTATTGGCTTTTTCGTACTCCTCCCGGACAGAACACAGAGCGAGGGTGAGAGCGAGAGAGAGCGAGCGAGAGAGAGAGCTAGAGCGAGAAAGCGCCAGGGAGTGAGGAGAGAGCGGAAAAGTAAAAAAGGAGGGAAAGAAAAAAACACCCAGGGAGAGATGGGGGGTGGGAGAGGGAGATGGGGTGAGAGAGAATGAATACGGATTAAATCTGTTTAACTACCTACGTTAATGAGATATTTCTCACCTCGCAACAAATCAAATACCTTCGCAGACCACCCCCAAAGACTGATGTGGGGGAGTCACGGAAAAAAACAGGCACACACACATACACAATGCGCCAGGCGTAGGCACGCTGTTAATTTCGCGATTTTAATGAGACAGTTGGAGTCTTTCTAAATGTCAGCGTCGCTTCAGAAAAATGTAAAAGAACACAGTTTAATTGCGCCGAGTTTTAAAAGGTCCTGTAAATGCAATTGGTATTTTAATACAAGTTATGAAATCATACAGCTTCCTCTCCTAAACATATTTTTAACCAAACGAGGTAGTCATATTTAAAGCTTTAATGATCAATTTCCTTATTCTTGATAAAGGTCTAACTATCGTGTGGAGGGAATTGGCTGGGTGACCGGCCCCCCAAAAAACGGCTGTAAACTCTTTAACAAACCATAAAACGCAATAAAACCTGAGTATGTTGTTTGTGCCGCAGCGCATAAAAGCTGTTAGCATTTTAGGAGTTCTTTCCTTTACAGAGATAAAATTGCAGCTTCCATCGCCCCCTCCGCCCGACTGCAGCACTGTGGGGGTGACGAAGTCGAAATGAGAATGATTATGGGGATTTTTTTCGGCACAAAAGGTGACTTTTCTGAGATTTTCACCTCCTTCCGTCCTGGCAAGCACCTGTCCCCACCCCTTCTCTGGAGCCCCCAAAAGGTTCCCTCTCTGCCCTGCCCTCCCTGGCCTGCCCTGGCCAGTCACAGAACTTCCTGTCATTGAACAAATAAGCAAAGATTTTCTGTGAAGCAGGGATCTGGGAGATCTTGAGGAGGGAACGGGAGGGAAGAAGAAACTTTCTGGTTAATGAGCCGTGGTTGAAGCACAGAGCAAATTTCAAGCTGCCACTGTCGATTCTGCAGGTTTGTGCAATCTCTGCTTGCTGAAAAGGGGGTCTCCTGAAGGCCCTTCAGCCCAGTCAGCACTTTTGAGGGCAGACTTTGCATGAGGGAAGAGGGCCTGATGCCATCAGAGGGATGAAACCCCAATGGGCTACCCCACGCCTGCACCCAGGCCTCGGGACCCAGTAGCCAAGCCCAATTATTAATAGCTCCCAACCTTCCCAGGCTGGCCCCCACAACTTCTGCAGTGCCCTAGGGTGAGAGGGCACCACTGAGCCCATCAACGCATCAAAAAGAAAGAAAGTTGGGTGTCAGGCCCTGGCACCTGGGCCTTGGTGTCCGCTGTCCTATGCTCTCAGCCACCCTAGGCAGTGCCTGCAGAGTATGTGTTAGGGGGGCATCTATTAGTCCTCAGTGTCCCCAAGACCTCTGGGGCCCCTGTCACCACCTAAACTGATTTGGATGTGGGATTCAGACAGCGCAAGGTTTCTGAGTCCCCCATTTTCTCTCCTTTCCCTTTGGGGAGCCTCTAGCTAAACCTGGCTCTCCCTGCAGACCTGGGGACCAGAGGCCTGAACACGGAAAGCTGGAACAAGCTGACTGGGTGCCACACTCTGTGGCCACTGCCTTCCCTGCCTACCCGGCCTCACGATGGTGGTGGCCAGGCTTTAGAAGGCCCCAGTCTGAGGGTCAGAACCAATAGCCTCCTGTAGCAGTAGATTGGCAAGGGAGAGGAAGGAGAGAAAGAAAGAAAATTTTGAGCAACGAAAATGGAGTCTTTACAAATACATTCAATGCATTATTTATTCAGGAGACAGTGGTTTGTTTTTAGACGGGCACTTTTGGGGACCCCATACACCCCAAAATTTGTAAAAATGAAACTACCAATTTTCCAAAGGAAACCTTACCAGTGAGGTCATTTAGTTCTTCAAAAGTGAACCCAGAGAATGAGAGAGGGGCTAGAAGGGGAAGAGAGAGAAAGGAAAAGAGGAGTGGAGAGAACCAGGGCTTTGAATTTTCAGCGCGTGGCTGAGGGGACGGTGAGGCAAAGGAAGGCCGAGATAAGTTGTTGCCGAAGCAAACCATTTTATCAAGTACAGAGGATTTTATGGTCATGATTTGAGAACTCACCGACGAGGTACAAATTCAATGGCTTGTTCTAAATCATCTCTACACCGTGCCAGAAATTCCTGATGGAAGGAAAATGTTTCCATTATAGAAAAAAAAAAAAGAGCAAGGAAACAATTTATAAACACCCAGCGGAGCGCAGATTTATTAGAGAAACTCAAGCTGAGGAGAAACTCCGCTTACCTCCTTGCACTAAGTCCTGGTGGGGGAGAGGAGAGGCTGCAGCTGGGGTGATTTTGAGGGGGTGGGAGTATTTACTGCTGGCGCAGTCCGGCGGGGCCAGGAGGACATAGAAGATTTGGAATGCAAGGGGCTGTGGACTCAGAACGAAATGCAAGGGGCTGTGGACTCAGGTTGCGGGACTCAGAACGAAAGTGCCCGGCGTCCAGACCTCCAGCTGCTAATTGAGGAAAGGATCCCGGCCCCCCCAGGTTTGCCGGCGGCCAGGGCCAAGGCGCGCGGAAGCCTCAGATCTCACCTGGACGCCGAGAAACCCAGGGAGAACCGAGCTCCTGCGTCCAGAAGCCGCGCCCACCTTCGCGCCCATGGGAAAACGCGCATCCTTTGGGGGTGCGCAAAGCATCCAGAAGCGACATCCGAGCCTTCCCGCACCCCGCTGCCCTGGGGAGCCCCTACCCCGTGCCTAGGTTGCCCTGCGCGCGCCCAGCCCAGCCCCGGACTCATACAAAGGCTCCAGAGCCTGAGCCCCTGCGAAGCCGCCCTGACGGCTTTGGGTACTTCCGAATCCCCACAAAAGCTATGGCTCCATTCCCCCAACACACACAAACTAGGGGGTATCGGGCTGGCTTACGTGATTTTCTCTCCAGCCGGTAGGCAGCCCGCCTCAGGACAGCTTCCTCTCCATCCTACCTTCTTTTGCCAGCTGGCCCCTCTCACCTGACCTGCTCACCCGCATCCGAGGACATTCCTTTCGCCTCCCTTCACGGAAAATCTAGTTTTTTCGAATCAATTCTGCTTTTGGATTTGGACCCATTATTCCTATTATTACTATTACTCCCCGTTTTCACGCATTTGTTGCCCCACGGAACACAGCAACTGGGTGAGAAGCACTGAGCCCTCCTCCTGGGGAAAATTCAGAAAATTGACCATTCGAAGAGATGGGGGAACACTACTATAACTGAAATCTATAAAATGGGGGTAAGGCCATAACGAACCCTATTTTTTTTATTAGGTGCAAATTATTCATGACTTTTGATAGCGCTTGGTTCCTGGATTCAGGGCCGACCAAGGCGCGGTGCCGGGCGCAGACATCGGCAGCCGCCGCTCCCGGGATTTTCACGTGGAGCACGGGTGCCATCTAGCGGCTGCTCTCCGAAAAGGCGCAACAGCCACCGGCTCCACCAGTTTTCTGGGAGAGTAGCCGCAGAGGCGGCCGGCAGGAGAAACTTTCATAACTAGCAGGAAAAGGGGAGGCATAGGGAGCGGGCATGAGAAAAGGCGTCGGAATCAGGAAATGGTTCATGAAATTGTGTAGATAAACTAAAAAACAGAAAAAAAAACACAACAGAGGGGAGGAAACAAAAGAAGCTCTAAACTTTTTTCTTTCTAGGTACACCTCCCACCCCTGCTCCTAATTTCTAGCGGAGACCTCAAAGCAGTGCGCCGTGTACGGCCATAAAAAGGGGGACCGAGCACTTTTCAAATTCCACACGACTGTTTCAAATTCCGAGGAAAAACAATTGGGCTTTTTGTCGTGGGAGAGGAGGCCTGAGAGAATGGCATGAGACTGTAAAAAATCAAGAGGCTACCTGCGCCCAGACGTCTGCCCCGCCGGACCTGTGTGTGTGTGTGTGTGCGCGCGCGCGCGCGTGTGTGTCTCCTCGTTTCCGACGCCTGATTCTGGAGGGGGTGTGAAGAACAAAGACAAGAGTCCCAATTGCAATCTCTAAAGCATTTGCGACAACGAAGTGTTCTCCCCCCGCTTCTCTCTTCTCCCTCTCTGCCTCCTGCCCCACTGCCACCCCCCGCCCCGGAAGCCCGGAGCCCCGCGTTCCTGGCGTGTGAAGGTGAAGGCTGCCAGAACGGGGGCCACCCGTTCCCCCGCCAGGCCGGGAGCCCCGGCCCAGCTGCGGCTCTCTCAGCTCCGGAAAGTTTCCCCTCGCTGTTTGCTTTGCTGCTGTTTAGTTTCTTAACCTTCGGAAATTTATACACTATAAACTTTTATAGCGGTCATATTCTTTTATTGCTGCGCACACGGCATGGCACTGAATTCCTTTCCCGGCTTCTCTCTGCCTCGCACTCTGGCTGTCTCCTTCTCCGAATCTCTCTTTTATAACAACTGATTTCCCGGTCTCCGGCTTCCAAGCCGCCGCATCTTCGCCTTTGTCTTTAAAGAAGCAACTCTGGGCTGGGGACCCAGACGCTGCCGGCAGAGGCCCCTCCAAGCGCCCTCGCCCCTACCACGCAGCACTCCCCTCTGTTCCAGCCTAGCTGAGTGTTTGCTTTATAAAGCAGAAACCGACCTTCTCTCTTTGCTCTCAGCACCGCCTGGGCCTGGGTAGCCCAGGATGGGTAAGGAGCCTGGTCTACACCAGCTGTAAAGCCAGATTCATTTTGTATCCCTAATGGAACCCTCCTTGGAGGGTCCTGGACGGGCCTGCCTGACGCGGAGCTCCGCTTTCTCCTGCCTCCCGCCGTCTCTCCGATCAGTTCGTCCTTTCCCTGGAGAAGGGTAGGCCTGGCCTTTTCACTTGCAGGCTCCCTTCACTCGGGCCATGCTTTGTTCCAAACTCTACCCCAACCCGCAGGGTCTCCGTGGGTCGCAGTGTTGTCGGCTTGGATTGGTGAGAGGCTCCTGCGGGAGGCCAGCTTGAGAGCACCGGCCCGGCAAAGCGGAATCCCAAGGCCTGGATGAGAAGCGCAGGCTGCGGGAATTGCGGTCTTCCTAAGAGGCTCTGGCGAAACCCCTCCGTCTAAGACGGACAGAAAGATGCCTCTTGAAACTGAGTTTAATTCTGGGGTCCTTTTGGGAGCTGAATTTTTCTACTGAGACATTTCTGCTTCACACTCAATGTCCTCTGCACGCTTTGCAGATGTGCTTACCTAGGGCTCAGCCCCTACCAAACCCAGCCCACCTCAGACCAAGGCTGCTATCCTGTGGCTCAAACTGGAGCCTCCAACCCCAGCTGGAGGCCGAGAACCCTAAGGAGTTGGCTCCTTTTCAATGGAAGGAAGGAGATTCCAGCCCTCTGGAGGCCTCTGTCTAGACCTAGGCACCCTGCTGCAGGGAAGAACAGAGGGAAATGACTGTGTTCCTCCCTTGCATCATATTTTAAAGTGGCCAAACTAAGGTGACATTCTCAGTGGCTGATTGGGGGGGCAGGGAGCTACCCCCAGGAGCTGCAGGAAGACCTACCTTCCCTCCTATTCTCAAGTCAATGAGGAGGTCTCAGGACCTCATTGCTCCCCAGACCCTGTCCCCTCTCCAAAAAACCCACATTTCCTTCCCTCCCTCCTCCAGTTTTTTTTTTTTTTTTTTTTTTTTTTTTTTTGAGACGGAGTCTCGCTCTGTCACCCAGGCTGGAGTTTAGTGGCGCGATCTCGGCTCACTGCAAGCTCCGCCTCCTGGGTTCACGCCATTCTCCTGCCTCAGCCTCTCCAAGTAGCTGGGACTACAGGCGCCCGCCACCACGCCCGGCTAATATTTTGTATTTTTTTAGTAGAGACGGGGTTTCACCGTGGTCTCGATCTCCTGACCTCGTGATCCGCCCGCCTCGGCCTCCCAAAGTGCTGGGATTACAAGCGTGAGCCACCGCGCCCGGCCCCTCCTCCAGTTTTCCAGTTCTCCTGTTGGAAGGCTCTTGATCAGTTTAACCAGTAGTCTTGGGACCTGGGGTCTGGGACTGGCTCTCAGCTCCACCTCCAGAGAGCTCTGCAGGGGACCTTGCCCTGCAATGTCTAAGGAGAAACCTCCTGGAGTCAGCAATCTTTTTTTTCCAAGCCTTTCTCCTGACAACTGGGATCTCTACCTATGGTCAGGCCCAGAGGTCTAATACAGAGTAAGAAACAGGAGATGTTGGGAACAGGCCCCCCCCCAAAATCTGTCCATAAACTGGCCCCAAAACTGGCCATAAACAAAATCTCCGCAGCACTGTGACATGTTCATGGTGGCCATAACACCCACACTGGAAGGTTGTGGGTTTACCTGAATGAAGGCAACGAACACCTGGCCTGCCCAGGGTGGAAAACTGCTTAAAGGCATTCTTAAACCACAAACAATAGCATGAACGGTCTGTGCCTTAAGGACATGCTCCTGCTGCAGATAACTAGCCCAACCCATCCCTTTATTTCGGCCCATCCCTTCATTTCCCATAAGGGATATTTTTAGTTAATCTAATATCTATAGAAACAATGCTAATGACTGGCTTGCTTTTAATAAATACATGGGTAAATCTCTGTTCAAAGCTCTCAGCTCTGAAGGCTGTGGGACCCCTGATTTCCCACTTCACACCTCTATATTTCTGTGTGTGTGTGTCTTTAATTCCTCTACTGCCGCTGGGTTAGGATCTCCCCAACCGAGCTGGTCTTGGCAAATAATGACACATACACACATAAATTTCTATACCAAAGAATGAAAATGAATGAACAAAAGTTCATACAAGAGCTAAAGTGATCACCCAAATAAAGGTTGAGTTAAAGAAGCCAGACTATCAACAACACATACTGTATGATTGCATTTTTATAAAAATTTAAAACAAGCCAAACTAATAATCTCTGCTGTAAGAAGTTAGTCTACCTCTGCTGAGGAGAAAAGGAATAATGAATGGGAGGAGGCACTAGAGCTTCTGGATGGCTAAGAATATTTTCTCTTTAGGTGTTGATGGTGGTCACATGACTGTGTTCATTTTGTGATGACTTACGGATCTCTATTATTTTATGCATCCATTAAAAAAGGGACAACAAGAAAGACTGATAATTTCTTGTGTCCAGAAAAGTATGTATGTGGAAAACCAAGTACTCTCATATGTTGTAACTAGGACTCTAAATTAGTACATGTTTTTGCAAAGTGTGATAGCATAATATATACAAAAATTTAAATGTGCATGTCCTTATAGCTCAAAATTTTACATGTCATATCTATTTTAGCAGAAAACTTATATTTATGCTGAAATATGTAAATACAAGCTTGCAAACTGCAGAGTAGTTGATAATATCAGAAAAGTTGGAAAAAACCTGAATAGCTATCAGAAGTGAAAATGTCTAATAAAATTATGTTATATGTATATTATAGAATATAAGGACCCATTAAAATGAATAGATTAATATGTACTGCCACAAAAAAGATGTGGAAGAATATACTGTTAACTGATGAGTGTTTTCAATTGAAAAATAAGTAAAATGGGGATTAATATGACTTATCTTTTCACTTTATGATATACACCTCTTTAATGTTTGATACTTTTACAGTGAGGATGAAATCGTGCTTTAGTTGTATGATTAAAAAATTTAATAAGGTAAATGACCAGAGAAGTGGTATTGAAATATTGGAAAATGCTCATAATATAAAATGATGTGATGAAATAATGTAAATCTTATTAATTCATTAATTAAAAGTACTTGTGAGTGTTATATACTGGGCATTGAGCATACAATGGTGAGACTAATAGGAAGATGAACACTAGTAAAAAAACACAAAAATACTTATTTAATTTTCACAATCTTCTAATTCCTCTGAAGTGAATCATGTAGTTCTCAGCCACATTAAGAATTCTGATCTGTACCATAAGAGGTATGGTGAGGTTTGAAGGGCTGACACCATCAGAGTTGATTTTATAAAGATCATTCTGGATGTCTATATTAGAGAGCAGCAAAAGCATGGGTAGGAAGACCAATGAAAATGCATTTTGTAGATCTCATGAATGACGACTAAAATTTTGGATAATTTGGTAATAGGGAAGGTGGAGATAGAAGTGGACAGATTCAAAGAGAGTTAGGAGTTAAACTGATAGAACCTAGTGATGGGTTGAACATGGGTGGTAAAGGAGAGGTAGTATAAAGAAATCTTAGGCTTCTTGCTGATGCCTGAATGGAGGTGCTGTTCATGGGAAGAGGGATACTTAGAAAAGAACCTGGTTTGGATCACTTTTGTCTGTTTGCTTTTTGGTACTGACAGTCAGGAGGACATGTGGGAATGGTAGTTACAAGTTTGGCTTTAGGCAGGTCAAACGTGAGTGCTTTCAATAGGCACACAGACATGATTTGTAGGTGGCTGGATTTATGAATCTGAAATTTTTAAAACACTTTACAAACAAATTTAAGAGAAAGAATTTTTTAAAAACACTAGCAAAAATCAACTGTGTTGGGAAGAAGTACACTTAGAATGTATAAAATCCAGCTGTGAAATATTATCTGACAAAAAAAAGATACTGACATAATCCATATATTAGGTATTATTAGTGCAATGGAAAATTCTCCACTATAAATGGACTGAAATTTGGCATTACTGTCCTATAAAAATTAGTTCTCTATCTTTAAGGAAAGACATTGTAATTAAAATGATTAGAGGTATCTTATTTGTTTCTCTTTCTATACACATAGAAATTCCTTGACCATATGTTCAATTTAAAGCTCATATTGATAGTGTAAGCTTTTCCACCAACACAGCTGGATAAATCTAGAACTTTGTTAATGTTAAAAAGTCTAACCTTTTTCCACAATAAAAGCTGTAAACACATAATCATATATATTCATCATATACACATATACAAATCTACATATTGGTGTATATATACACAAACATATCACATATATGGATTATAAACTATATATTGTGAAGCTCAGATGCCATGATGGTTGTGAAATGCTTTGAAAAGTATGAAATTCTATACTAATGTAAGATGCTCTTGTAATATTATTCAGTTTGTATATCCATTGAAACAAGTGTTCTGGATGAGGATAAAAAGGAAGGGACTTTTTCTACATTAACCTCCCAAATATCTTCCTCAATAAAGCAAGAACAATGTTGCTACACTATGAAGGAAGAAAAATTGTGCTTTAAGGTTGAATTAACCTAAGGTATTGACACTGTTTACAAAGAACAGGTAGAGGTAAACGAATACTGACATTTCTATTCCTGATCAAGTTCCTAATTTGTTCCTACGAGTTCACTGGCTTTTTAAGAACAATTTTTCAATGTAACAAATATCTCTAAAATACTTTTCAGTTTTCAAAGTGCATTACATACATTATTTCATTTGATTTTCACAATAATGTCAGTATTATCATTATTTGTTTGAAGAGAAATAACATTTAGAAAATAGCAGAGTTACAACTTTGTAACAAGGTCTTCTGAGTCCATGTCATTTGCTCTTTATTCCCATAAATCCTGACTTAGGTTTTTGTTGTTGTTTAATCCTGGTTTAAAAAAAAAAGGAAGAACATTTTTAGTTTGTGGATTCATATCCTAAATTCTAGGAATTACATTTTGTTGAATATTCCTGTGAGTGAATTTTTAAAATATTTATTTAGGAACTAGAAAAAAATGGAATCAGACCTCTAATTCCTCAGGAAAAGAAAGTAAGTAATCTTAAGGAAAAGAATCTTGTGATTGTTAGAACCCTGGTGATTAAATTAATAAACAAAATCAAAAGCTAACAAGTGTTGGAGAGGACGTGGAGAAAGTGTTGGAGAGGATGTGGAGAGGACGTGGAGAGTGTGTAGTCTTACACACTACAGATGAGAATACAAATTGATATAGGAATTATGAAAGCCAATATGGATGTTCCTCCAAAAATTAAAAAAAGAGCTACCATATAATCCAGCAATCCCATTACTGGGTATATACCCAAAGAGAATGAAATTAGTATGTTGAAGAGGTATCTGTCATCCTACGTTTACTGCAGCACTATTCACAATAGCCAAGATGTGGAATCAATCTAAATGTCCATCAATGAATGAATGAAGAAAGAAAAGGTGTACATACAGAATTAAATAAATTTTATGGCTAGCTATAGTTATAGCTATAAAAAAGAATGTAATGCTGTCATTTGTGACAACATGAACCTAGAGGACATTAAGGTAAGAATAGAAAGATAAACACCATATGATCTCACTCATGTGGAATCTAAAAAGTTGTTGTCAAAGAAGTAGAGAGTAGAATAGTGATTAGCAGAGAAAGAGAAGAGGTAGGGGAAGGAAAAAATGGGGAGAGATTGCTTAACGGGTACAAAGTTATAGTTAGATAAGATGAATAAGTTCTGGTGTTCTATTGCATATGTAGGATGACTAACATTAACAATAAAGTATCAAAATAGCTAGAAGAGAGGTTTTTGAATGGTCTCATCACAAAAAAATGAAAAATTTTAAGGTGATGGAGATGCTAATTATCCAAATTTGAACATTACATAATGTATACATGTATTGAAACATCACATTTTATCACATAGATATGTACAATTATGTGTCAATCATAAATTTTTAAAAATAAGCAAGGTATAAAAGGTAACATAGAACCTTATTTTTTTTCCCTCTGAAAGTCAGATAAATAATGATAATAATATCTAACACTTGTTGAACACTTGGTATATGCCAGGCACTGCTCAAAGCTTTTTATATCTGAACGAATTTAATTATCTGGGTAACCTATGAAGTGGACATTATTCCTGTCTAAACACAAAGGAACAGTAGCACAAAACCGTGATTCTTTCTGAGAGAGGTTTTTAATGGGAAACTTAAAGATCCTAGGACTTCAAATGGAGAGGAAACAATACTATTTAGAAGGCAGAAAGTAGTTTTAAATGAAGAAAAAAAGTTTTGAGGTTTCTCAAATTTGATCCATATATAATGAAATTAAAACATTTCATTTCTATTTGGAATGATAAATATTTCCTTTACTATGCACTGAATGTGTAAAACCAAGCTCCAAGATTGTAAAAGATTTTACAAAGACCTTACAAAATCAAAGTCCTCTAGCTTTCAATTAGTTGCTTTTTCCAATATTGTATAACATCTCTTTCTTTACTATATCCATACCATCAACCACTCATTTTTAAACAACAGTTTGAGAATTAAGGAGGGTAACAGGTTTATGTGGTCTAATTACACTTTCAAACTGCCCGGTCTCACCCAATGCTTATATCCTACACAGAAACACCTTGCAAAAACGGTATGCTATCTGCACATTATAAAAGCACACAAAAGCACACATCTCATATTTGAAGGGATGTGCCCAAAGGTCTTCTCTACCTACAATTCTGTTTCTTGATGAGGATGGAAAGAAGGTTGCCTGATCTTCGATGAGGAAGAGCTCGTGACGATGTCTGCTGAATTGGGCAGTAAAATATTCAGGACGGGGATACTTCACACTCAGTGGGAGTCTTAAGGGTCCAAGCACATAGCTTATAAGAGTGTGCTTAGGGCGGGGAATATCACTTTCCTTAACAGGCATTTTGATTCCCAAGACTTCAGCATAGGTAACTAATACCTCCCAAGGGGCATAGATCTTGACAAAATGAGTTCTTCCATCTTCAGAGTCCCACATAAAAAGAAAAAGGCAAAATAGCAGAAAGCTTACTGATCAGTTTGTTATTGAGCTGATTAAATAAAATAAATAATATTTTATAAAATCTCAAACACATCAAAGCATTTTCAATTTTTTGAAATTTTCAGGCAAAACTTTGAGAAAACAAAATTCACAAAACATATAGTTACATAAATATGTATATATGTATACATATAACGTGTGCATATATGTGAGAGACAGAGAAAGAGACAGAGACATACAAAGACACACATAAACAGAGAAATAATATTTTAAAAAATATATTTCATGGTCAATGTATACTCATCTCTAAATCCACAATTACCTTTGTGGTTCTGGGCAATTTCTTAAGTTTTTAGTAAGTAGCTATAAGCTCAAAATTTCACTTAGGTTATATAAGGGATACATATAAACTGTAAAATGTACTCACTCTTCTTATCCAGCTTCTTTGTATAGCCTACACAAAGAGGAAGAACTTTAGGTAACGAAAGTTCATTACATAGGAAAAATTATGGATTGTGTGGTATTATTATTATTTATTAGTTCACTGAAAATGGGAGAACTAGAGAGTAACGCTTTTTTTTCTTTTCTTTCTTTCTTTTTTTTTTTTTTTAAGACAGAGCCTCACTCTGTTGACAGGGCTGGAGTGCAGTGGTGCAACCATGAAACTCCTGGGCTACTACAATCCTTCTGCTTTGGCCTCTCAAGTAGATGGACTATAGACACCATGCCCAACTAGTTTTTAAATTTTTTTGTAGAGACAGGATCTTGCTATGTTGCCCAGGCTGGAACTATTAGAAATTTCATAGATAGGGTGAGATATTAAATAGGCCTTTAAAAACAATTTTGAAGGAAATTCTAGAAAAACAGTAAATAAAATGAGTTTAAAAAGAAAACTTGGTATATTCATGAACAGAAAGAATGTTTTGGCCTGAACAGCAGGTTATGCTGCAAGACAGCCTGGTTAATTATTTAGGGGACCAGATTAGAGGCAGACTTCAAAATGAAACTGTTATGAGAAAAAGTCCACATCTTTTTTTTCCTTGTATCCTGAATGCAAACTGTGTCTATATATAAAGTGTTCCATTATTACTGCATATTCACAGTACTCATCTACTTACCTGTAAGACTACAGGCCCTATCATCCCGGTGCACATATCTGCAGCCAGAAGAGCTATTGTATTGCGCCCAAACACAGAGTCTATCCAGTCAAAGGCCAGAACAGGAGACAACAACATTTACAGAATCTGGTATAAATTATCAACTACATTTACCCTTTTGTCTTCTATTTCCAACTCAAGACCTGTTTTTCTGAGATTTTTTCAAACTCTTTTCTTTCCTATGATAAAAAAATCAACAGAATTATGCAGAACACTTTTGTTTTATTTGCTCAGTATTGACAGATTCAATATACAATGGCTGTGACTCTGAATGGCTCTCTGCCCCTCCCATGGTTGTATATCAAAGTGCTCCATCTGAATGTCAGGTACTGCTTTTTCTCTTGTACTATAATTCAAAACAACTACAAATATGCAGTACATCCAGGAGTAATCACCAGGAAATATGCAGAGTCTCTATCTGAAGAAATGCACAAAACTTTACTGAATAACATAAATTAAAAAAAACTTCATAAACAGAGAGATACATGCTCCAAGTTGAAAAGACTCACTATTACAAAGATCAATACTCTTCAAATAACGTATATATTTAATGGAATTTCAAGCCAATATGTCATCAACACTTTTTAATCCTGAAGAACAAAATGGCTTCACTTGGCAAAAAGGAAACTTAAATTTAACTATAGGTTATTACTGAAAATAATCACTTTGGGTGCTTAGTTTTTCATTTGTTTGTTTGCTTGTTTGTTTTGTAGTGACAGGGTCTCACTCTGACACCCAGGCCAGAGTACAGTGTTGTGATCACAGCCCATTACAGCATCAAACTCCTGGGCTCAAGCGATCCTCCCCAGCCTCCTGAGTAGCTGGGACTACAAGCAGGTGTCTCCACACTCGGATAATTTTTTTAAAATTTTTTTGTAGAGCATGGGCCTCGTTATCTGCCCAGGCTGGCCTTGAACTCCTGGCCTCAACTGATCCTCCCACCTAAACCTGCCAAAGCTCTGGGATTACAGGTGTGAACCATCCACTCAGCCTTTATTAAAGCAATGTATTGATGAAAAAAACCACAGTATTTCTTTCTTTTTAAAACATTTTTATTGAGTTAAAATATACATATATAACTTACTATCTTTACCATTTTTAAGTGTACAGTGCAGTAGTAATAAATACATTTATATTGTTTTTCCCCCTTTATCCCCCTCCTTCCCCCTCCCTTTCCTGGCTTCTGGTAGCCACCAATCTACTCTATCTTCATGAGATTCACATTTTTACCTCCCGCACATGAGTGAGAACATACGACATTTATATTTCTGTGCTTGGTTTATTTCACTTAACATAATGGCTTCCAGTTCCATCAATGGCTGCAAATGATAGCATTTCACTTTTTCAATGGCTGAAAAATATTCCATTATATGTATTTGCCACATTTTCTTTATCTATTCATCTAATAATGGGCACTTTTCATTTGCTGTGCAGAAGTTTTTTGGCTTGATATAATCCCAGTGGTCTATTTTTCTTTTAATTGTCTGGTCTTACACAAGAAGCCTGTCTAGACCAATGTCCTGGAGAATTTCCCCAGTGTTTTCTTCTAGTAGTTTCATAGTTTCCGGCCTTAGAGTCAAAGCTTTAATCCACTTTGATTTGATCTTTTCTATGGTAAGAACTATTGGTCTGGTAGAATTCTTCCACGTATAGTTATCCAGTTTTATCAGCATCATTTATTGAAAAGCCTACATTTTCTCCATTGTGTGCACTTGGCTCCTTTGTCAAAGATGAGCTTGTTTTAAATGTATAGATTTATATCTGGATTCTCTATTTCATTGGTCTGTGTGTCTGTTGTTATGCCAGTACCTTTTTGAAGGTATGAGATGCAGGATAGTCATTTAGTTATGCACAGTTGGAAGAGAAATGTGGACTGGAAAAGTAAACTCTGGAATTGTATGATTAATGTATATAAAATCATAAAATATATGATTTTAAAACTATGAGACAGAATCATCAAATATATCAGTGTAAGTTAAGGAAAGACGAGGATTAAGGACTGTGCCCTGAGGCACTTCAATTATAAGAGATTTGGGAGAAGTAAAGACTGAGAAGGAGCAGCTAGTGAAATAAGAAAAAAACTGAGATAATGTGGAGTCCTGGAAGCCACATGAGGAACATACACAATAGAAAAGGGAAGTATCAACTGTGTCCAATATTGCTGATAGGTCGAGTAAGATGAGGGCTGAGGCTTGACCATTGGGTTTTATAGAGGGAGATGGGCAGAGTGGTTGGGATGAAGGCTTGAAAGGAACGGGTTTAATATATAATTGAGTAGAAAAAAATAGAGAAATAGTAACTAATAGGAAAACTGGGACAAAAAGAGAGTTTTCATTCATACATTTTTAATATAGAAAAAATAACAGCATATTTGTTCACTGAAGAAAATGGCCTAGTAAAGAATATAAAATATAATTTAGGAGAAAGAGGAACTAATTTTAGGAAAAATATCCCCAAATAGGTATACAGAAAAGAGTTAATAAAGCAGGCATTAAATTGCTATCCTTAGAAAGGCCTGCCTGCAACTTTTGAAAGGTTGGTCCTAGTGTCTGGGACTTGCTTTTCTGAAGAGTTCCCTCCACTCCCAGAACTGATAAGAGTGGCTCATTTTGCCTATACTGTTTTTACAAACGGTGTTATTTATGCTGAATATCTGCTTTCCTTCTGGGAGTATGAAATTTTGGTATGTGCTAGGCAGAACGTGACAAGGTAGCCAGCCCTTAACAAAAATCTAGGGCACTTTAATGGGCTTGCCAAATAGATATTTCACATGTGTTTTCATACATTGTTGCTGGAAAAAGTAAGTGTATATCCTGTGATTCTACTGAGAGGGAATTCTTACAAGCTTGCTCCTGGTTTCCTCTGGACTTTGTCCCATGAGCTTTTTCCCTTGCTGGTTTTGCTTTTTATCATTTCACTGTAATAAAACATCTCCATAAGCATGACTATATACTGAATCCTGTGATTCTTTCTAACGAACCCCTAAACCTGAGGGTTGTCTTTGGCACTCCTGAAGAGTAGGCAAGAAGAAACAGAATCCAGGGCACAAGTGGAGGAGTTGGGTTTAGGTAGAAGGATAAACAGTTTGCCTATGGTAACAGAAAGTAAGATAGCTTACACAGGCAAAAAATCCTGGTGGATGGACGGATGTGGTGGAAATTTATAGGTTTTCTCCTCTTGCTTCAGTTTTCTCAGTGAAGCAGAAAAACATGATCAGCTAAGCTTGAAGAAGGGAGGAGGTGTTGGAGGTGTGAGGATAGAAAAAACGGTATAAAACAGTCATGTAAGAAAGTGGGAGACAATAGAATACGGAAGGAAAATATGATTGCCACACAGCATGAGGACTCAGTTAAGGTCCATGGGCACAATATAAGGTAAAGTCAGTCAGTAAATTATAAGTTTTCCTTTCTGCATGGATGCCAGCATGTAGTAGGTGAGGCTGGGTTTAACTGAAGTTGTTGTTTTGTCAAGTACACCTGGGAGAGGGGCAAGGGACTTGATGGGATATCTAACAGAGTCATTACAATGTTGACCATGAGACATAAACTGAATAAAGATTGAGAGGTGAAAAAGCAGTAAGATGATTGCATCTTATCTGGTCCTGGTGAGGTTGAAAGAGGAAGAATGTGGATCAGAAAAATTTGAGGTGTAATCAGAGAGTTGTACACATAGAATGAGATTATAAAGAGTTGCAGTTATTAGCAATGACAAGTTCTAGGTGAGTGAATGGCTGAGTAGAAGCTAAGATCATTGGAAAAGGGAGTTCAAGGAACAGAGAGGCCAGAGAATCAAAATAGTCATCTAAGTATGAATTGATATTATCAATGATTTAAAAAGATTGCTGGAGAGACTGACAGTGATCCAGGAGCTAAAATTGTTGAGGAATAGAAGATGCAGAGGCAGATAAATGACAAAAACAATGCAGGGTAGTAACAAATCTGATGAGATTTAAAGCTCAGGAATTTCAGGGACAAGTGAAGGAGAACATAGTATCATCAACAAGACACAAGGAGGGCAAGCAGCATTTACCCCATCTCTACGGAAATGTTGTATAGAGAAAAATAACCATCACTTGAGAGGACCGCTATGGGAAGCAAAAAACCTCAAAGAGGTTTGAAGGAAACATTCAGAGAAGAGATGAAAATGATGATAGGTCATGAATTTCAGAGGCCTGGTAGAAGGCTTTCCAGGCAGTTGGTGGAAAAAAGGGACAGACCTGTATATGTACAGTGTATTGTGGGAATAATATATTTTTTATTTTTATTTTATATGACATTTATTTTGTAAGTACATAAGTAAATGTGTGTATGCACACACATATATGTGTATAAAAATGGATTAATTTATGATTTCAAATATTGAGTATTTATTGAGCATCCATTATACGCCAACCACTATTCTAGGATTTGGGTATATAGTGATAAAAAAGACAAAGTGCTTGGCCTCATAAACTTAATTTATAGTGTTGGAGACAGCAAACAAGTAAAAACATGAATAAATAAGCTCATAAAGTGATGTGTAATACAAATAAAACAGAATCAGGAATACAGCACAGTATAAAGGCTATACCTGGAGGAATGGATTAGTCATACATTTTCAAAATGAAAATATAATACAAAAGGTAATTATTATATTCAGACACATACCTCAAATTTTGGATGTTACATTTAATATCTAAAGTAAGCTATAAAAAGAATCAGTTACTTGGAAGAAGAAGAAAAAGAAGTTAGTACGCAAACTATCCAAAAAATTACACTGACTTTACATGTCTATTCTTAGGCTGCCTACTTTACAGTTACCTCATTCAGCTTCAGTTTTCAGTAACACTTCAGGGCCTCTCACTTTTACAACATAATTCAATGCAGATATCCATGTGAAACTATAAAATGTGCTTCTTTTTATTATTCCCACTTCTCTTATAATGCATTTACCACCTTTAACTCTGCGTCTTTCTTTATGTCATCAACATAGGAAAGCACGAAATCAATTTGCCTAATCCTGTCTCAGAAGAAGATAGAATCTTTGCTTTGCTGATTTTTTTGAAACTGCAGGAGACATAAATGACACAATTGTAAATTATAGTTTTATTCTGAAATGGCAAAAGCACAAAAGGAATTATTTATAATTTAGTCACCAGCTACTTTTTTTCAGTCTTGAAATGACAAGTCGAGACAAATAACCAGAGTTTTCAGCAACAGATTATGCTTTGTTTTATAAAGTGAAATTCCATATAAAAGATTAAGCAATAATGACTCAGGAGGAAGATAAGCATGTTAACTAAATGCACATACAACAAAAATGCCCCAAACAAACCAAAGTATGAAATGAATATATGTATACATTGATCCCAAAATGCACATTCAGAGAGAGACTTGTTATCTTCATTAAACAACATATCACAGTTGACTAAATAATTCATGGCTACACACAACTTTGAGGGTATAATTAATTACAGACCGATTAATGTAGTCTCACTATAAGAAAATAAACTTATGATTAATGTTTATTCTATGTTTTTATAAAATTGTCACTTCCTAATTCAACTTTGTAAGGATTAAAATAAAACCAAGGTGCAGTTAAATATTAGAAAGCAGGTAGCTTATTAGCTGGCGTCACAAGTTAGGTTTCATGCAACTCGCCCTTCAACATCAATTTCCCAGGTGAGCAAAAAATCAATCCTTTGTTTAAATTTTCATGAATTACCACAGTAGAATAATTACACTTACAAGTTTAACTTTCACATGTTGTATAGTTAGTTCATTAATTCCTTCACTTTAAAAACAACAGAACACAAGAGAGCTTCATAAGAAAGAGATTTCATGTTTGATTGATTTGGTTTTCTTTAAAGTTTATATCTAATATTTAATATTCATAATAGCCTACATGTATTATTACACTTAGAATTATACAAATAGATAATACAGTGGCTGTCAATGAGATAATTTTCCAATTGCTTTAGCTCACCTGTGAATGAGTAACTATATGGTTTTAATTTTCAAAACCAGGGTTTCTATTAACTTATGAGTTTCTTTTATTGTACCCTAAGGATTTTTTTTTTTTTTTTTGAGACAGTCTCGCTCTGTCGCCCAGGCTGAAGTGCAGTGGCACGATCTCAGCTCACTGCAAGCTCTGCCTCCCGGGTTCACACCATTCTCCTGCCTCAGCCTCCCAAGTAGATGGGACTACAGGTGCCCACCACCATGCCTGCCTAATTTTTTTGTATTTTTAGTAGAGATGGGGTTTCACTGTGTTAGCCAGGATGGTCTCGATCTCCTGACCTCATAATCTGCTCACTTCGGCCTCCCAAAGTGCTGAGATTACAGGTGTGAGCCACGGCACCCGGCCCACTATGGGATTTTTTAACCCAAGTCAGGTGAGACAGGCCTCCCAGAAAAGGGAATGGAAGAGGATCAGTTATATGCAAATAAGCCATAAGTTTCATGTTTGATCTGTGGTCTATGAACAAAGTAAGTGCATTTACATAGTTGATGCAAAGCTGATGTGTCTCAGAAAAAAAACTAGCTCCCAATGCACAGGAAGAAGTTAGTGGAAAAGGGAACAAAGAAATTTAAATAAAACATCTAAGGAACTTAGAGATTACGTGTCAAGATATAGTAACTCAAATGTTATGTCTCAGTTCTCTTCACCTCAGCCAAAGGATGCATAATCATCTCCTATTTCCTAAAAGAAATTAAAAGAACCCTACAAAAATCAAACTGCTATCACACTATACTTTGATTATAAACCACTAAAAATTGAAAAGAAAGAAAAAACAGAGCCAAGATGGCCAAATAGGGACAGCTCTGGTCTACAGCTGCCAGCGTGAGCGATGTAGAAGACAGGTGATTTCTGCATTTCCCTCTGAGGTACTGGGTTCATCTCACTAGGGAGTGCCAAACAGTGGGTGCAGGACAGTCGGTTTAGCACACCCTGCGTGAGCCAAGTCGAAGCAGGGTGAGGCATTGTCTCACTTGGGAGGCGCAAGGGGTCAGGGAGTTCCCTTTCCTAGTCAAAGAAAGGGGTGACAGATGGCACCTGGAAAATCGGGTCACTCCTACCCTAACACTGCGCTTTTCCAATGGGCTTGGAAAACGGCACACCAGGAGATTGTGTCCCCCACCTGGCTCAGAAGGTCCTACACCCACGGAGTCTCGCTGATTGCTAGCACAGCAATCTGAGATCAAACTGCAAGGTGGCAGTGAGGCTGGGGGAGAGGTGCCCGCCATTGCCCAGGCTTGCTTATTTCTAGTCAGAGAAAGGGGTGACAGATGGCATCTGGAAAATCGAGTCACTCCCACCCTAATACTGTGCTTTTCCAATGGGCTTGGAAAACGGCACACCAGGAGATTGTGTCCCGCACCTGGCTCTGAGGGTCCTACGCCCACGGAGTCTCGTGGATTGCTAGCAGAGCAGTCTGAGATCAAACTGCAAGGCAGCAGCGAGGCTGGGGGAGGGGCGCCCGCCATTGCCCAGGCTTGCAATTAATGGCAATTAATTGCTTATTGCCATTGCCCTGGCTGCTGTACACAAAGCAGCCAGGAAGCTCGAACTGGGTGGAGCCCACCACAGCTCAAGGAGGCCTGCCTGCCTCTGTAGGCTCCACCTCTGGGGGCAGGGCACAGACAAACAAAAAGTCAGCAGTAACCTCTGCAGACTTAACTGTCCCTGTCAGACAGCTTTGAAGAGAGTAGTGGTTCTCCCAGCATGCAGCTGGAGATCTGAGAATGGGCAGACCGCCTCCTAAAGTGGGTCCCTGACCCCCAAGCAGCCTAACTGGGATGCACCCCCCAGTAGAGACAGACTGACACCTCACTCAGCTGGGTACTCCTCTGAGACAAAACTTCCAGAGGAACGATCAGACAGCTGAATTTGCGGCTCACGAAAATACGCTGTTCTGCAGCCACCGCTGCTGACACCCAGGCAAACAGGGTCTGGAGTGGACCTCTAGCAAACTCCAACAGACCTGCAGCTGAGGGTCCTGTCTGTTAGAAGGAAAACTAACAAACAGAAAGGACACCCACACCAAAAACCCATCTGCACATCACCATCATCAAAGACCAAAGGTAGATAAAACCACAAAGATGGGGAAAAAACAGAGCAGAAAAACTCAAAATTAGAAAAAACAGAGTGCCACTCCTCCTCCAAAGGAGTGCAGCTCTTCACCAGCAATGGAAGAAAGCTGGACGGAGGATGACTTTGACGAGTTGAGAGAAGAAGGCTTCAGACGATCAAACTACGCCGGGCTACGGGAGGAAATTCAAAACAATACCAAAGAAGTTAAAAACTTTGAAAAAAAATTAGACGAATGGATAACTAGAATAACCAATGGAGAGAAGGGCTTAAAGGAGCTGATGGAGCTGAAAGCCAAGTTTCGAGAACTACGCAAACATTGCAGAAGCCTCAGTAGCAGATGCGATCAACTGGAAGAAAGGGTATCGCTGATGGAAGATGAAATGAATGAAATGAAGTAAGAAGGGAAGTTTAGAGAAAAAAGAATAAAAAGAAATGAGCAAAGCCTCCAAGAAATTTGGGACTATGTGAAAGACCAAATCTACATCTGATTGGTGTACCTGAAAATGACAGGGAGAATGGAACCAAGTTGGAAAACACTCTGCAAGATATTATCCAGGAGAACTTCCCCAATCTAGCAAGGCAGGCAAACATTCAGATTCAGGAAATACAGAGAACATCACAAAGATACTCCTCGAGAAGAGCAACTCCAAGACACATAATTGTCAGATTCACCAAAGTTGAAATGAAGGAAAAAATGTTAAGGGCAGCCAGAGAGAAAGGTCGGGTTGCCCACAAAGGGAAGCCCATCAGACTAACAGCTGATCTCTCGGCAGAAACTCTACAAGCCAGAAGAGAGTGGGGGCCAATATTCAACATTCTTAAAGAAAAGAAATTTCAACACAGAGTTTCATATCCAGCCAAACTAAGCTTCATAAGTGAAGGAGAGATAAAATACTTTACAGACAAGCAAATGCTGAGTGATTTTGTCACCACCAGGCCTGCCCTAAAAGACCTCCTGAAGGAAGCACTAAACATGGAAAGGAACAAATGGTACCAGCCCCTGCAAAAACACGCCAAATTGTAAAGACCATTGAGGCTAGGAAGAAACTGCATCAACTAATGAGCAAAATAACCAACTAACATCATAATGACAGCATCAGATTCACACATAACAGTATTAACTTTAAATGTAAATGGGCTAAAGGCTCCAATTAAAAGACACAGACTGGCAAACTGGATAAGGAGTCAGGACCTATCAGTGTGCTGTATTCAGGAAACCCATCTCATGTGCAGAGACACACATAGACTCAAAATAAAGGGATGGAGGAAGATCTATCAAGCAAATGGGAAACAAAAAAAGGCAGGGGTTGCAATCCCAGTCTCTGATGAAATAGACTTTAAGCCAACAAAGATCAAAAGAGACAAAGAAGGCCATTACATAATGGTAAAGGAATCAATTCAACAAGAAGAGCTAACTATCCTAAATACATATGCACCCAACACAGGAGCATCCAGATTCATAAAGCAAGTCCTGAGTGACCTACAAAGGGACTTAAAATCCCACACAATAATAATGGGAGATTTTAACACCCCACTGTCAACATTAGACAGATCAATGAGACAGAAAGTTAAGAGGGATATACAGGAATTGAACTCAGCTCTGCACAAAGTGGACCTAATAGACACCTACAGAACTCTCCACCCTGAATCAACAGAATATACATTTTTTTCAGCACCACACCACACCTATTCCAAAATTGACCACATAGTTGGAAGTAAAGCTCTCCTAAGCGAATGTAAAAGAACAGAAATTATAACAAACTGTCTCTCAGACCACAGTGCAATCAAACTAGAACTCAGGATTAAGAAACTCACTCAAAACCGCTCAACTACATGGAAACTAAACAACCTGCTCCTGAATGACTATTGAGTACATAATGAAATGAAGGCAGAAATAAAGATGTTCTTTGAAACCAACGAGAACAAACACACAACATACCAGAATCTCTGGGACACATTCAAAGCAGTGTGTAGAGGGAAATTTATAGCACTAGATGCCCACAAGAGAAAGCAGGAAAGATCCAAAATTGACACCCTAACGTCACAATTAAAAGAACTAGAAAAGCAAGAGGAAACACATTCAAAAGCTAGCAGAAGGCTAGAAATAACTAAAATCAGAGCAGAACTGAAGGAAATAGAGACACAAAAAACCCTTCAAATAATTAATGAATCCAGGAGCTGGTTTTTTGAAAAGATCAACAAAATTGATAGACTGCTAGCAAGACTAATAAAGAAGAAAAGAGAGAAGAATCAAATAGATGCAATAAAAAATGAAAAAGGGGATATCACCACCGATCCCACAGAAATACAATCTACCATCAGAGAATACTACAAACACCTCTATGCAAATAAACTAGAAAATCTAGGAGAAATGGATAAATTCCTCGACAAATACACCCTCCCAAGACTAAACCAGGAAGGAGTTGAATCTCTGAATAGACCAATAACAGGATCTGAAATTGTGGCAATAATCAATAGCTTACCAACCAAAAAGAGTCCAGGACCTGATGGATTCACAGCCGAATTCTACCAGAGGTACAAGGAGGAACTGGTACCATTCCTTCTGAAACTATTCTAATGGATAGAAAAAGGGGGAATCCTCCCTAACACATTTTATGAAGCCAGCATCGTCCTGATACCAATGCCTGGCAGAGACATAGCCAAAAAAGAGAATTTCAGACCAGTATCCTTGATGAACGTTGATGCAAAAATCCTCAATAAAATACTGGCAAACCCAATCCAGCAGCACATCAAAAAGCTTATACACCATGATCAAGTGGGCTTCATCCCTGGGATGCAAGGCTGGTTCAACATACACAAATCAATAAATGTAATCCAGCATATAAACAGAACCAAAGACAAAAACCACATGATTATCTCAACAGATGCAGAAAAGGCCTTTGACAAAATTCAACAACCCTTCATGCTAAAAACTCTTAATAAATTAGGTATTGATGGGACGTATCTCAAAATAATAAGAGCTATCTATGACAAACCCACAGCCAATATCATACTGAATGGGCAAAAACTGGAAGCATTCCCTTTGAAAACTGGCACAAGACAGGGATGCCCTCTCTCACCACTCCTATTCAACATAGTGCTGGAAGTTCTGGCCAGAGCAATCAGGCAGGAGAAGGAAATAAAGGGTATTCAATTAGGAAAAGAGGAAGTCAAATTGTCCCTGTTTGCAGATGACATGATTGTATATCTAGAAAACCCCATTGTCTCAGCCCAAAATCTCCTGAAGCTGATAAGCAACTTCAGCGAAGTCTCAAGATACAAAATCAATGTACAAAAATCCCAAGCATTCTTGTACACCAATCACAGGCAAACAGAGAGCCAAATCATGAGTGAACTCCCATTCACAATTGCTTCAAAGAGAATAAAATACCTAGGAATCCAACTTACAAGGGATGTGAAAGACCTCTTCAAGGAGAACTACAAACCACTGCTCAATGAAATAAAAGAGGATACAAACAAATGGAAGAACATTCCATGCTCATGGGTTGGAAGAATCAATATGGTGAAAATGGCCATACTGCCCAAGGTAATTTATAGATTCAGTGCAATCCCCATCAAGCTACCAATGACTTTCTTCACAGAATTGGAAAAAACTACTTTAAAGTTCATATGGAACCAAAAAAGAGCCCACATCGCCAAGTCAATCCTAAGCCAAAAGAACAAAGCTGGAGGCATCACGCTACCTGACTTCAAACTATACTACAAGGCTACAGTAAGCAAAACAGCATGGTACTGGTACCACAACAGAGACATAGATCAATGGAACAGAACAGAGCCCTCAGAAATGATGCCACATGTCTACAACTATCCGATCTTTGACAAACCTGACAAAAACAAGAAATGAGGAAAGGATTCCCTATTTAATAAATGGTGCTGGGAAAACTGGCTAGCCATATGTAGAAAGCTGAAACTGGATCCCTTCCTTACACCTTATACAAAAATTAATTCAAGATGGATTAAAGACTTAAATGTTAGACCTAAAACCATTAAAATCCTACAAGAAAACCTAGGCAATACCATTCAGGACATAGGCGTGGGCAAGGACTTCATGTCTAAAACACCAAAAGCAATGGCAACAAAAGCCAAAATTGACAAATGGGATCTAATTAAACTAAAGAGCTTATGCACAGCAAAAGAAACTACCATCAGAGTGAACAGGCAACCTACAGAATGGGAGAAAATTTTTGCAACCTACTCATCTGACAAAGGGATAATATCCAGAATCTACAATGAATTCAAACAAATTTACAAGAAAAAAACAAACAACCCCATCAAAAAGTGGGCGAAGGACATGAACAGACACTTCTCAAAAGAAGACATTTATGCAGCCAAAAAACACATGAAAAAATCCTCATCATCACTGGCCATCAGAGAAATGCAAATCAAAACCACAGTGAGATATCATCTCACACCAGTTAGAATGGCCATCATTAAAAAGTCAGGAAACAACAGATACTGGAGAGGATGTGGAGAAATAGGAACACTTTTACACTGTTGGTGGGACTGTAAACTGGTTCAACCATTGTGGAAGTCAGTGTGGCGATTCTTCAGGGATCTAGAACTAGAAATACCATTTGACCCAGCCATTCCATTACTGGGTATATACCCAAAGGATTATAAATCATGCTGCTATAAAGACACATGCACACGTATGTTTATTGCGGCACTATTCACAATAGCAAACAGTTGGAACCAACCCAAATATCCAACAACAATAGACTGGATTAAGAAAATGTGGCACATATACACCATGGAATACTATGCAGCCATAAAAAATGAGGAGTTCATGTCTTTTGTAGGGACATGGATGAAACTGGAAAACATCATTCTCAGTAAACTATTGCAAGGACAAAAAACCAAACACCGCATGTTCTCACTCATAGGTGGGAATTGAACAATGAGAACTCATGGACACAGGAAGGGGAACATCACACTCTGGGGACTGTTGTGTGGTCGGGGGACGGGGGAGGGACAGCATTAGGGGATATACCTAATGCTAAATGACGAGTTAATGGGTGCAGCAAAAGAACATGGCACATGGATACATATGTAACAAACCTGCACATTGTGCACATGTGCCCTAAAACCTAAAGTATAATAATAAAAAATAAATAAATAAATAAAATTAAGATTTTAGCTTTATAATAGAATCTAAAACTATATTAAAATAAAGTATAGTTTTAAAAAGAAGCCTACTGTTTAGCAACTTACTGTTTAATCAAAGACAATGTCAACATAGTGAGTCAGACATCATACATCATTTTAAAGTCATTTAGAATTTAAACATTAAATTATATGTATTTAACATATTTGGGAAAGTATCTGCAACTTCTGTCACAGGCAAGGAGATAACAATAAATATATAAAGAGCTCCAAAAAAATCAAGAGTAAATAGAAAAACCTAACTGATAGGAAACAGACAAGCTATATGAACAGAGTGATCTAGCAAAATAAATTTAAATGACCACTAAATGTAGAAAAAGATGAATATCTCAAACACGTTGTGAGAAATGCAATTTTAGATGATACTAAGATACTGTGCTAAGTGAAATAGCTCCCAATAGCCATTATCTATCTCGCTACCATGAGACAGGCAAGAATCTAAAATCATAACAACACACTGCTGATAGGGTTGTGGGAAACAGGCACTCTCATAGGTTTGTTACAAACACAAAAGGCAGGGGAATTTGGCGGGGGAATATGGGAAAATTACATTTACCTTTATTCTCTGATAAATGAATTCCATGTAGAAAAATAAAATGACCAAAATGTTATAAGACTTATTCCCAAGGGATTCATTTTAGCAACATTTGTAATAGCATTGGAAAAATAAACCAAACAAAAATGGTAACTATTATACAAAAAGACTGAGAGAACAAAGAAGAAAGATTTCTCTGAAAACACTTTGTTTCATATTTTCAACCTAAGATAGATTTACCTTCAAGCTAATAAAGTCTAATCTTCAGGGCATCTTACTTGCATCTGTCCCTCCTAAGGGTTTAGGAAGGACTCTAGCAATGTGTTCTTATGGTAAAATATTTTTGTAATGTCTTAAAGTAAAATATTTTTTCCATATGTTTCGTAAAGAGTGATACTAAAATTGTATAAGCTTTAGGCTCATCTAAATGTTATTTGATCTGTGGATTTCAACTTTGGAATCATGTAAAAATGTTTTATGTGGTAAAAATGTAAAAATAAATAAAAGAAGAAAACAAACCAAGAACATTTCAATTGTTTAAATTTGATCAATATCACAATCCTCATTCCAGAACACTGAATATTAGTAGCCTAGTGAAAAGCAAACTATCGTCCTTGCTAAAATTATCAGTATAAGAATATAACTCTATTTCCCCATCTTCCCAAACAGCATTTTTTACTTACTAGGCAACTAATGAAAACTTTCAGGTCCCTTTACCAACCTTTTAATTGATATTTAAGTTTGATTTTTAAATGAATTGTACATTTTCATGATTATCCTCAGGCATTTACTTACAGACAAGAAGAGTGATGCAATGGAGAAAGAATACTGAACCAAGCCTCAGAAACTTGAGTGACAGTCAAGCATCAACCCTTTAAACATATGGATAACTTTGGCCAAGTCATTACACCTCTTAGACCCTTCATTTTCTCATAGAAAAAATAAAATCCAAGCAAAGTGTTATACTTAGTGTGTCATTCTCATTGATACGTCTGATGTTTCCCCCCCAAAAAAAACTGATTTTTTTTCTAAAGTAATACATTCTCAAATACCATGTATGAGAGCATGTCAAATAACCAAACTGGAAAAGAGCATCGTCATTGCAGACTACAAAAAGATGCCCCATTTGTGTCCATGCAAGAAAGGATAGTATTGGTCACTGCTTACCATTGTTTCTTCATTGATGAGAAAGCTGGTCTCTTTGCTGCTCAGGCTCTGCTAACAATACCGGGAGATGATATAATGCTATTATTAATAGTGAAGGTGGAGCAAAGGGAGCTTTTAAGTTTCAGTAACAAAAATTCTATATTCTCTATGCAGAAACACTTAACCTGGAACCACGTGAAATCATATGCAAAACTGTGGGCATATATATGTGTATGCATGTGCATGTGTGTGATGTATCTGTAAATGTGCCTGTGGGGCAGGGTGTGTCTGTCTGTGCAGTGAGGAGAGAGAGTGAGCTTCAGAAAGAATTAGTATTTGGGAGGCAGCTTTATAAATCACAAAAAAAATCAGATACAAGAAATGGTTAAGAACTACTACATTACTGAGAAATAACAAGGAGGTGTAATCTTTTTATGATGCTGCATCCTGAACAGGACCAACAGGAAGGGCAGAATTAATTGGCTATTTTACACCTTTCAACATTTATTTGAAATCATTAAAGCAAATACCTTGGAAAATACACCATCAAGATTCTTTGAATTTATAGCCCCTCAAAAAAAGCCAAACATGTATAAAAATACACACAAACCACTTATAATTAATGCAATAGGGATGCCTCCCTCTATGTATGGTGGATTCCCAATTCCTTAGGTTACATGATAGTCCACACACCACAGGACACAGACTTTAGATAACACTCAATCACTTCTCAGCAGCCTCTAGTGACAGGTACAATAGAATACTATGGAGAGACAGAAACTAACAGAAATGATCGGAAATTCATGTCCAGCTTGGAATTCACTTACCTTGTTCTTGGAAAAACCCAGTCGCATCTCATTATGCCCAAATAATGCTGGCAAATCGGTTTTCAAAATAGCAGATAAAATGTGCGATAGACATATTTAAAACATACTCAAAGAGCACCTTGGAAATATACCCAATGCTACAAAAGTAAAGTAACAGATTGTGCTGCAAAAGCAGTAATTTCTCTGTGTTCTTTAAAAGAGAATTAAAAATAATTTTGAAAACATACAATTTTCATACTACTAGATTTAACATAAATTAAAAGATAATGCAATCTCATGTATTAAAGTAATATTGAAACAGGTGGGAAAAGTTGTGGGAAGACTGAGAATCTGTGAGTAAATACAGGCCTAAAATACAGCTTTAATTAGAATCCACTTATATGTGATTCTATCTATTTGTGGACCTTGAATGAATTCCACTAGCTCGTCTAAATACAACAGATAGCAAATGAAGTTAACGAGTATCTTGATCACTCAATTCTGAAATAACAGCCTCTAAAAATACACTGTGCAGCTACATTTCTACTAAGACAATAAACAAATTTATTATAGCTTCATTTATATTGACTCCTGATAAGTTTTTTCAATTATCCTAGAGAAATGTTAGTTGTTTTGCTTATAGAAGGGTAGAAGAAAACCACATATTCAAAAGCAACCAGGCTAGTCACTTTACAATCTCTCCCTTTAGGAAAAATCTTTGCTCTGATTTCCAATCAAAAGATGTGGTTATATCTTCACTTTGCAGAATGTAAAATAAAATAACTTAGATTACTTCTACATTTTGCTGAGTATGTCATCGTCTCATTTCTTACTAAGCTTAGTCTTAGGCAAAAGGAGAATCCTTGACGTTCTCAATTCTACATTCTCCTCTGTAGTAGCCATGGCTTCATGTCTCAGGTTGCCTCCTTCCCTGACCCTAACCATTAAATAACTGACTGAAATGGTACAAACAGGAATGAAATTAATAAACAGATGATTGACTCAAACTTCCATTCATAAAAAAATGGCAATATCCAGAGAATCTATAAATAATCATGGAAACTGAATAGCCATCCTGAATATTCTGAGCCTAAGTAGTAATAATTTGGAGACTGAAATTCAAAAAGAAAATACTTCTAGACACAATTCTTAAAACAGCATTCTTAAAGCAATATTATACAGTGAATAAGAAGCTGTGTTCAGGTAATCTGATTCAGCTCCAAAACATAGGAAATATAACAATAAAACAATTTATATAGTTTCAGATTGCCTCATAACCTTTTTCTTCAATTATATAAACCCATTAAATACAAATGTAAAATTGATTACATTTGTAAACTTGAGCAAGTTAACCTCTCTAAACCATAACTTCCATACAGTGAGATTAAATAATACATGGGAAGTTCTCAATAAATGTTGGCTTTTTTTTTTTTTTTTTTTTTGAGAAGGAGTCTCGCTCTTTCACCCAGGCTAGAGTGCAGTGGCGCGATCTCGGCTCACTGCAAGCTCCGCCCCCCGGGGTTCACGCCATTCTCCTGCCTCAGCCTCCCGCGTAGCTGGGACTACAGGCACCCGCCACCTCGCCCAGCTAATTTTTTGTATTTTTAGTAGAGACGGGGTTTCACCATGTTAGCCAGGATGAATGTTGGCTTTTTAAAATTAATGTTTGCTTACTTTCTAGTGATCATATAATAAATGTTAGTCATATCATACATGTTTAATTCACATGCACTTTCTGATTTCCAAAAAGACTGTAACAATGTCCAGTGATGGACTCATACTAATTGTAAATCAGAGGTAAAACTAGAATAACTCTTTAAATATTTAAGCAATTGTGAAAGCACAGAAGACCCTTTCAAAGTATAAAATAATTTTGAAATAATGAACTTAGAATTCCTACATATTCTTCTGTCCTGTAAAAGCCTAAACATTCAACCTATCTATAAATTTGTTAATGGACAAAATCCATTGATTCTAGTCAATTCTGCCTCAATCCAATAGTTGAATGAATATGTTATACTTATTTTTTTGAAAATCGACTGCCTCCTGTCCATAGATGGGGTGAACAAAATTGCAATGTGTAGAGCCTGTTTTTATTGCATTTAAGTATCAGAAAAAAATATAATTTAGCATCGAGGAAAGTGAAATAAGTTGTATTCACTTCTTTTAACTTTTTTTTTGCAATAACTATAGCTTCACAGGAATTTGCCGAAATAATACACAGAGATCCCATGTAACTCCTACCCAGTCTCCTCCAATGGTTATTTACATCTTACAGAACCATAGTAAAATATCACAATCAGGAAGCTGACATGAGTAAAATGTCTGCATATAGTTGTAAGTCACTTTGTCACATGTGTACATTTGCGTAAGAGCCAGCCCTTTCAAGGTGTAGAGCTATTCCGTCCACAAAGATCTCCCTCATGCTATCCTTTTAAATTTATGTCCATTTTCCTTCCTCTCAACATCCATGTCCCCTAGAAATCACTAATTTGTTCTCCATCTGTATACTGTCATTTCAGGAGTGTCATAAAAATGGAATCATAACATATGTGTTCCCTTAAGATTCTTTTTTCACTTAGCATAATGTCCTGGAGATCTATCCAAGTTGTGTTTATTAATAGTTCGTTCCTTTTTTACCGATGGTTGTTTTACATGATAAGGCTGTGCCACACTTTGTTTAACCATTCACCTGCTGTAGGACATTTAGATTGTTTCCACTTTTGGCTACTACAAATAAAGCTGCTATGAATATCTGTGTTTAGGTTTTGTGTGTGAATATATGTTTACATTTCTGCTGGATAAATGCCCAAGAGTATGATTACCCAACTGACATAAATTATAATTTAGTTTTTTAAGAAACTGCCCGACAGTTTTCCAGAGTGACTGCATCATTTTATATTTCCACCAGCAATGTATGAGAGATGTAGTTTCTCTTCATCCTCACCAGTAAGTTGTATTGTCACTATTTTATATTTTAGCTTTTCTAATAGGCATATACTGATATCTCACTTTGACCTTATTTTGCATTTCTTAGTGGCCAGTGATATTGAAGATCTTTTCACATGCTTATTTGCCATCATATTTCCTCTTTAGCGAACTATCTCAACATGTATTTCACCCACTTTGTAATTGGGCATGTTTTTTTTTTTGTAAAATATTTAAATTTTGTGAGTTCTTTATAAATCATAGATACAAGTCCTTTGTCTGATACAGGATATGTAATTATTTATCCCAGTCTGTAGCCTGTCTGTTCATCATCATAACATGATCTTTCACAGAACAAGAATTCTTACATTTGATAAACTCCAATTTATCAATGCTTTTTGTAAATGTTTTTGTTTGCAGATATGACATGTCTACAAACTCTTCATCAAGACCTAATTTCCAAACAGCTTGATCCATTTTTTCCCGAAAAAATTGTATAGTTTTATGTTTTACATTTAGTTTATGATCAGTGTTGAATTAATTTTTGTATAAATTATAAAATTAAGTTCATAAGTTTGCCTATGAATATGCAAATGCTCCAGCCTGTTTGTTCCATTGAACTGCTTTTGCACATTTGTCCAAAATCATTTGGCTGTTCTTGTGTGGGGCTATTTCTCGGATCTCTATTCTGTTTCATTAATCTGCATGCCTATCCATCTCCAAATATCACACAGTCTTCATTAGACTGCAGCTAAAAAACAAGTTTTAAAATAAGATAGAAGGTTTTCTCCCACTTTCTTCTTTTTTTCACAATCATTTTATCTCTTCTACTTCCTTTGTATTTCCATAAAATTTTCTGAATAATCTTGCCTATGTCTATGAAATGTCATACAGAGATTTTAACTTACATACCAATTTGGGTTTCCACATTCTCATTACTAGTATATAGAAATACAACTAATTTCTATATAATTTTGTTATTTTTTACAACCTTCTTAAACTCAGTTCTAGGAAATTTTGTTTTTGTCTTTAATTTGGTAGATTTCTTGGGATTTTCTATGCACACCGTCATGTCACCTGGAAATGGGGAGAGTTTTATTTGTCCCTTTCTGATCTGCATACCTTTTTATTTTATTTTCTTGTCTTATTGCAAGAACTGTCGGTACTATATTTAATGAGAAGGGTAAGTGAGGGCATTTTGCCTTGTTCCTGATCTTAGGAAGAAAGTGTTCAGTCTTTTACTATTAAATACACTGTTAGTGTAAGTGTTGTGTGGATTCTCCTTATCAAGTTAAAGTAGTTTCTCTCTATTCTTGGTTTTCTGAGAGTTTGTGTTTTTAATAAATGGAAGTTAAATTTTGACAATTTTTTTCTGATAAAAATCACATGATTTTTATTGTTTAGCCTTTGGCGAAGTATTTCAATTGTTTTTCAAAAAATAAATGGAGATCAGGCGCAGTGGTTCACACCTGTAATCCCAGCATTTAGGGAGGCCAGGGCAGGTGGATCACTTGAGGTCAGGAGTTTGAGATCAGCCTGACCAACTTGGTAAAACCCTGTCTCTACTAAAATTATAAATATTAGCTGGGTGTGGTGGCATACACCTGTAGTCCCAGCTACTCAGGAGAGGCAGGGGAATACTTAAACCTGGGAGGTACACGTTGCAGTGAGCTGAGATGGCGCCACTGCACTCCAGCCTGGGTGACAGAGCAAGACTCTGTCCCTCCCCACACACACACACACACACACACACAAATGAATGGAGCCTTCCATCAATAGAGTAAACCCCACCTGGTCATGTTGCATAATTATTTTTATATTATCGAATTTTATTTGCTAATATTTTACTAAGGATTTTTGTATCTATGTACATGAGGGATACAACTTATAGGTTTTTTTTTCCAACTGTCTGTCTCTTTTGGTACCAAAGTAATGTAGGTCTCTGACAGGAATTGAGCAGCATCTGTTTTTCTTCTATTTTCTGGAAGAGATTGTATAAAATTAATGCTAATTCTTCTTTAAACATTTGGTAGAATTCTCCAATGAGACCATTTAAGCCTGGAGATGTCTTTTAGGTGAATTTAAAAATTACACATTCAGTTTACTTAGTAGCTACAGGGCTACTTAAATTATTGTTTTAATATTAAACAGATTATAGTAGTTTGTGCTTCTTGAGGAATTGGTCCATTTCATCTTAGCTGTCAAATTTATGTGTGTAGAGTTGTTAGTAGTATTCCTTTATTATCTTTTTGGTATCTACAGAGTCCATATTGATATGTCCTGTTTTATTCCTGATATTAGTTATATATGTCCCAGCCCAATCCCCTTTCTGCCAGTCTGGCTAGAGGTTTGTCAATTTTATATATCTTTCCAAAGAAACAGCTTTTGGTTTCAATGATTTTCTCTAATACTTTCTGGTTTTCAATTGCTTTTATTATTATTTCCTTCTTTTACTTGCTTTGGGCTTGTTTTGCTCTGCTTTCCTTTATTTTATTTTATTTTATTTTATTTTTTATTTTGAGACAGAGTTTAACTCTTGTTGCCCAGGCTAGAGTGCAATGGCACGATCTCAGCTCACTGCAACCTGCGCCTCCTGGTTTCAAGCGATTCTCCTGCCTCAGCCTCCAGAGTAGCTGGGATTACAGGCACCTGCCACCACACCTGGTTAATTTTTTGTATTTTCAGTAGAGACAGTGTTTTACCATGTTGGCCAGGCTGGTCTGACCTCAGGTGATCCACCTGCCTTGGCCTTCCAAAGTGCAGGGATTATAGGCATAAGCCACTGCTCCCAGCCTCTACTTTCTTAAGTTGGTATCTTACTACAGATTTGAGACTTCTCCTCTTTACTAATATAAACACTTAGTGACACAAATTTCCCTCTCATTACTGCTTTGGCTACATCTCTCAAATGTTGATATGTTCCAATTTCCATTTTATTTAGTTCAGTTTTATTTGTCCCCCAACCCTTGAGAATTTATTTGATCCCCCAGCTTATTTAGAAGTTGTAGATGCTCCTGTTACATTTCTAACTTGATTCTGTTGTGGTCAGAAAACACACTCTGTATGACTTCAGTTTTTTCAGATTTGTTGAGGTTTGTTTTTTGGCCCAGGATATAGTCTGTCTTGGTATATGGTATGGTTTGGTTCTGTGTCCCAACCCAAATCTCATCTAGAATTGTAATACCCATGTGTCAGGGGAGGGACCTTGTAGGAGGTAATTGGATCACGGGGATGGTGTCCCCCATGCTGTTCTCATGATAGTGAGTCAGTCCTCATGAGATCTGATGGTTTAAAGTGTGGCACCTACTCCCTTGCTCTCTCTCACTCTCCTTCTCTGCCATGGTAAAGACATGGTTGCTTCCCCTTCGCCATCTGCCATAATCATTAAGTTTCCTGAGGCTTTCCAATCGTGCTTCCTGTTAGGCCTGTGGAACTGTGAGTCAATTAAACTTCTTTTCTTCATAAATTAACCAGTCTCAGGTAGTTCTTTATAGCAGTGTGAAAACTAACACAGTATATATTCTGTCATCACTTGAAATATTCTGCTGTTGTTAGGTGGAGTAGTCTATAAATGTAAGTTATATCCTGTCGGTTGACAATGTTGAGTTTATCCATGTCCTTGCTGGTTTTCTATTTAGTTGTTCCATCTATAGGGATACTGAAGTATCCAATTATAATTATAGATATTGTGTAATACTTCTTTTTTTTACTAGTTTTAACATATTATGATGCTATTATTTTGTGCATGCACCTTTAGTACTGCTATGGGTTCTTGTTGGATAGACTTTTGTTATTATGTAATGTCCCATTATGTCCTGGTAATTTTATTTTCTCTCAAGTATACTTTACATATATTAATGTAGCATTCCTTTATTATAATTAATGTTTGTATAAATTTATTGTGATAAGGTAGGTTTTTTGACGCATTTATTATCATGTTTTTACTCCATTTTGCAAATCTCTGTCTTTTAGTTTGTATGCTTAGACCATTTACATTTCATGAAATTCCTGTTGTATTAGATATTAATTCTGCCATTTTATCTTTTTTATTTTTGGCTTATTCCCTATGTCTATGTTTCTGTTTTATTTTTCAGGAATTTCTGTGGGTTACTGGAACATTTTTTATAATTTCATTTGAGTGTATTTAGTTGTATAGTTTTTTAAATGGTTGCTCTTGATATTACATTATATATACAAATTTATCATAGTCTAGATGTGTACACATTTTACTAGTCAAGTGAAATAGAAAACCCTTAATTACCTTTACAGCCCCAAACCTTCTTTGTTTATAATACAATTGTATTGAATATTTATCTGCATATATTGAGAACCACCGCAAACAGTTAAATTTTTCAATTCAACTGTAAAACAGGTTAGAAAACTGGGTGCCTTGCATCCCAGCCACTCCAGCTCCAGCCATGGATAAAAAGGGCCAAGGTACAATTCGGGCCATTGCTTCAGAGGGTGCAAGCCCCAAGCCCTGGCAGCTTTCACGTGGTGTTGGGCCTGCAGGTATGCAGAAGACAAGAGTTGAGCTTTGGGAGCCTCTGCCTAAATTTCAGAGGATGTATAAAAACACCTGGATGTCCCAGCAGAAGTCTGCTGCAGGAACCGAGCCCTCATGGAGAACCTCTACTAGGGTAATGCAGAAGGGAAATGTGGGGTTGGAGCCCTCATACAGTATCCCAATGGGGCACTGTCTTACGGTGCTGTGTGAAGAGGACCACCATCCTCCAGGTCCCAGAAAGGTAGATCTACCCATAGTTTGCACCATGTGTCTGGAAAAGCCACAGGCACTCAAGGACAGCCTGTGAAAACAGCCACAGGGGCTGTACCCTGCAGAGGCACAGGGGCAGAGCTGCACAGGTCTGTGGGAACCCACCCCTCACATCAATGTACCCTGGATATGAGACAAGGAGTCAAAGGAGATTTGGGAGCTTTAAGATTTAATAACTGCCCTAATCTGGAGTTAAATTGTTTAAAACAGACTCCAAAAGAAGTCTTATTGTCTAAAATGGGAAAAGCATAAAATACTGATGTATAAAATACAATCTCAATTATTGAGAAATAAACAATTCTGATCAATGTGGTTATAAATCCATAACCACAAAACTACTAAGAGTAAAATATCCAACAGGGTGTCCATTGATATCTCTTAGTTCTCACCATGTGAGATTTAATATTCTCTCAGCTTGTTTTCCTGAAATCAAACCAGACAGGTTGCAAGTAGAACACTACCAGAGCACTACCAGTTTCTAAATAGGCCAAAGTACTTTCCTGACATGCAGATAGCTTCATAATGATTATGCATTTAGTTGTGTGCACTAAAATACATGTTCAAATAAGTTTGTGACACTAAAAAAGTTAAATATAGAACTGAAATTCTTATTTTCCAATGATTCCAACTTGAAAAAACTCTAAGAAATATTTAAGTCAAAAACTTCCTATGTAATTTTTTTTTGGATAAAATATCACAATGGGAACTGCATAAAATGTTAGCACTTTAAGTTCAAGTTAGTGCCTATAATTTTAGAAATAGGATAGAAAAACTGGTGAATGAAACTGAACAGAGAGCCCAGAACAAGACACTTTATTATATGGCAACTTGATATTGAACCATTGTAGGGGTTGACTAATGTCTCTCCCACACCCAAATTCACGTCCATCTCAAATCTCAAACTGAAACCTAATTTGGAAATATAATCTTTACAGATGTAATTAGTTATCGATCTAGAGATGAAGTTATACTGGATTTAAGGTGGGCCCTAAATACAATGATGGATGTCCTCCTAAGAAGAGAAGAGGGAACAGAGGCACAGAGGAAGGCAATGTGAAGATGAAGGCAGAAATCGGAATGTTGTGTCTACAAAGCCAAAGAACACCAAGTATTTCAGGTGATATAGTCTGAATGTGCTCATGGTGCAGAGCCCTTATGAATGGGGTTAGAGCCCTTATTAAAGAGATTCCAGTGAGCTGCCTTCTCTCTTCCATCATGTGAAGAGACAGTAAGAAGATGCTATTAATGAGCCAGCAAAGAAGCCCTCACCAGAAACCGACTTCAGCACCATGATCTCAGACTTCACAGCATCCAGAACTGTGAGAAATAAATGCTTGTTCTTATAAGTAAAAGATAATAAAATAAAGCAATAGTATAATAAAAAAATAAAGAAACATGAATCTACCATTTGTATAGCTTTTTCACAGCCCAAGTATGATAGTCCAATTCCTTTTCACAGATAACGCAAATCACTCAGTTATTCTCTTAAATAATTAAACCCATTATATACATGTCTATACGTGACAGAAATTCAACCATTATAGGTCGGCTAGTGAATAACATCCAAAGTTTTCTACAGAGTAATATTTTGAGTTTTTATCTGTACATTGGTTAAAACAACGCTGCATGTGAAAATAAATACTGGTTTGTAAGAAACCTTTATTTTATTTATAATTTTATTTTCTTTTAAAAAGCAGATTTAAGGTTCGTAGCTTTGCTAGTATAAGATGGGGTCATTCTTGATATAAGTTCTTTGACTTTGGCAAATAGCAAAACTCTTTAAAATTAACTAAAACCAACCTACCTCTCCAGCATCACCCTTTTGCACTCTTAAGTCTGGCCCAATAGTCTCCTTTCAGACCCCTATACCTTCTTTCAGTTCCATTCTCCCTCTTTGTGGGACCTTAACACACAATTATTCCTCTGCAAGGAATGCTCTCTGCTATGAATTTAATGTATCCCCCAAAGTTTATGTGTTGGAAACAATCTGCAATGCAACAATGTTGAGAGGTAGGACCTTTAAGAGGTGATAAGGTCATGAGTGTTCTGCCCTCATAAATGAATTAGTGCTGTTATCACAGGAACAGATTTGTAACTGCAAGAATGGATTTGTTATGAAAGAAAGTTCGGCCATCTCATGTGTGCATGCTCTCTCACCAAGTGATGCCTTCCACCATGTTATGACACAGCAAGAAGGGGCTCACCAGATGTGGTCCCCAGTCTTGGACTTCCCAGTTTCCAGAACATGGACCAAACAAACTTCTATTGTTTATAAATGACCCAGTCTGTAGTATTCTGTTATAACAGCACAAAAGGGAATAACACACTCTCTCACTTTCTACCTTGACCTGGGTAATTCTTCACATACTTCAGATATCAGCTTGAAAGTCACTTTCTCTCCAGGGAAGCCTTCTCTCACCTATCTGGCTAGTTCAAAGCATCTGATATATCTCTACTCGATGGCACTTGTCAGGGTTTCAATTTTACATGAGTATGTGTGCTTTTTGATTAATATCTTTTTATCCCCAAAAGAAGATAAGTTTCTGAAAAGTGAGCACAATTTCTGATTTTGTTCTTTTAGCATACTGATTGGCAAATGAAAGATGGCTGATAAACATTTATTGAAAAATTGAATGAGCAAACTGACAAGGGAGCCAAGTTCTTCTACCACTGTGGCTGCAAATGAAAAGCCAAAATATATTGATAACGTGCATGCACCTGGCACTGTGCAAAGAGCTATAACAAATATTTACATGGCATTTCCCTTGTATTACATATTGTAAGTAATCTAGCAATGATTTAAAGCATACACAAGGATGTGCATAGGTTATATGCAAATGCTATGCCATTTTATATAAGGGACTTGAGCATCCTTGGATTTTGGTACCAGTAGGGGATCCTGAAACCAATGCCTTGTGGATATTGAGGGACAACAGTACTCACACACTTACATAACACACCCACACAACTTTTCCTTCTAGGTGATAATTCAAATCCTATATCAGCAATTTTTAAAGTACTGTCTGCCAACCCCTGTCAAGATACAATTTATTTTACTTTTTGTATGTGTCAAATTTACATATTTTATATTTTATTTAAAGTTTTATAATAATATTAAAACCATATTTGTCTTTTTCATTCTGTTTACATTTGCACTGGATGATGCAAAAACAATGGGATAAAACTATGAGTGCCATCATATGAATCAAGGCCACGGCACCAGACTATACTAGCAATCATTATATTCTCCACCATCATGCACTCTCAGTACAAAAAGAAACAAAAATGTAGTTTAACTTAAAAATGTCCTTGATAAACAGTAAAGCTTATGAATTTTATAAAATCTTGACCCTGAACACACAAAATGTTAATAATCTATGAAGAAACAGGAAGAATGCATGAAGCGCTGATGCTGCATTTCAAAGTACCATGGTTGCCTCATGAAAAAGTACTTTACATTGCAAGGTAAAGTAGCTAAATTTTTCATAAGAGAACATTTTAGTTGAAAGTATGATGGGAAAACATATAGGGTCATACAGACCTATTTGTCAGATATTACCTCAAATATTAATGACATGAATCTATCACTTCATGGAAAACACCCGACACTATTTATTGCCAATGATAAAATTTGAGTTGCAAATGAAATAATTTTTGTAAACCTGTGTCCATCACTGTGAGCTTAACAGATTCCCAAGGCATTCCTGATGAGATCAATGATGATGTTAGTATTATGTTTTGGTATTTTAAAATGAAATATGTCAACATTTGGAAGATCTGTATAACTCAGTAGATAACTGTTTTCCAAATAAGCAATACATGATGTTACAAAACCATGCATGAGAAAAGGATACATTTAAAGTGAAGGACAGACCAATAGATTTTAATGCAGCAGTGAAGTAAAAGTTCATTTCAATGGTTTCAAATTCTACATTATATCTAACTTTAAAGAATCTATTATTCATTGAATTTGGGGGCAAATCAGAGAATATCCATAATTATTCGAAAACTCTTTAAAATTATCCTCCCTTTTCAACTATGGATCTGTAAGAGGCCAGATTTTCTTCATACACTTCAACCAAAAGACAACACATCACAACAGAGTGAACATAAATGCAGATATAAGAATACCTATATTTTATCAGGCCAGAGATTAAAGATATTTTTTAAAGTAGAACAATGCACTCTTATCACTAAATTTATTTTGTTTTAGAAAATATACCTATTTTCATAAAAAATATGTTAAGATGAAATAGAAGACTCCTAGGCATGAGAAATTTGAGAAGATACCACTTAATAAAATAGGAAAGACTGTTAATGGTGAGTGACTAATACAGCAGAGGCTACAGGCTACTGACAAATATCTTTCCTCCTCCTCCTCCTTCTTTGCTAATAGAACCCTAATTATATGGTGTAATAATGTATTCAAGCAAACAAAACATTTCCTAGCCTCCATTGCAAGAGTATGACATAAATTCAAAGCTCTCAACTATCATAAATGGTATGTCTATCTCATAATGTTTGTGTAAGCACTAAATAGATAATGCATGTACTTGGCATATAGGAGGTAAATGGATGTTATTCTTGTTGATATTTTTATTATTCTATTCTACTATTAAGCTTCAAAACTGCTGTAAATTCCTTGGGCTAAGTTTCAGAATGCCAAAATAAAATCGAAATAATTCCTTTTGTATTCAAATCTTTGTGTTGCAAGACCTGCTCTTAAAATGTTTTACTCTAAGCAAAACATGAAAACTAACCAACTATAGCTATACCCCTTAACTTCCTGAGTGCAGGCTTTCTCATGTAAAAGATACAAATCTAAAGAGAAATGCTTTGAAAAATATTAAACACCATACAGTATTACCATCAATGGGTTTTACCCATGATTACTGCCTAAACATATAGCTCAAAACTCAGTTGGTCCTGATCCTGATCATCTCTCATTGGATCTGTGAATGAAAAGGAGACCAATTTAGCATGGCTTTATAATTAATAGATAAAGAATAGGATTCTAAGAAATACAAGCCTTGTCTCTCAAGATACGATAGTTGACATTGACTTAGAGAGGCTTTTCTTTTTTTAAGGACAAAAACAGTCACTATTATGCCAAAGAACAATGTATCAAACAAAGTATAGTTCCAATCACAGAACAATCAAGCAACTGTAAACCTTAAGCTAGGTTTAAAGAGTTTTACAATTCTATTTTTACAGAAAGAAAGTTGAAAAACTGCAAACACTAGCCCCTCTTTTCCCTAATTATTTGTGCTCCATTTAACATAAAACAAGTAGGTGAAAAAATATTTTCAGGCTGCTACTAAAATTTGATGCAATGCATTTATTTGAGAATGTGGAAAAGGGACAATATGAATCCTCCAGATTACCTCCTATTATTACTAGCTCTCCTTTCACAATTTAACCTTTAAAATTATGGCTTTCTTTCTCCAGAACTAACACCTGTTTCCTTCCCTTTCTAACTCTTGCTTATTTTTCACATTACATCAGCCAGACCTCCTCCTTTCAGGCCTTGCCTGAAACCTCAACTGTCCCCTCAGTTGGCCTCCCACCTGCTCTCATACCACCTTGAATGCAGCCCTCTCTGGACACCTAGCTCAATTACACATCCCTCCACAAGACTGTCAGCTCCGGAGAACCAACAGGGACACATTTTGTCAACTGCATCCTTTTGTGAAACACTGGGACACACAAGAGGATAGATTTATTTCCACACACACCATGCTCTCTCTCACCCCTGCACACTTACTACTCACTAGCTCTCTCACATGCATGCACCCTCGCAATTAGATGTTCACACAGACCATTGATTCGGACACTTTCACACTCCCTCATAGAGTATAAAGATGCTGTAACTATGCATAATCACCAAACCTCTGTCAAAACAGAGGCCTGGCTGAAGAGGCAAGATTTGAAGCTAACAACTCTGTCAGCTTCTTTCTATTCCTCCAACTTCCTCTAAAATGAATGGATAGGACTATACTCTCCCTGTGGGCTAGATTCCAGGGATATGAAACATTTGGTACCAATCACTGTGGAGAATCATCAAATATGTGCCAAAAGTAAAGCCAGCCTAAAGACTGAGTCTTGAGTTTTCACTGAAAGCACATTACTAAGAATACACACTCCAGCAATTCCACAGCCCCAAAATAGCACTTGTATTTACCAACTAGTCTTCTCAGTTTACACTCTTACTAGAAGTATAAAATAAAATATTTCTAATTAAATATTAACATTACTAAAGACAGGTGGCTTAGTTGACCACAATGCTTAACGTAGCTGTAAAGATGCAAACAACCTAACATTCAACTTTTAATCTGCCTTTTCCAATGCTAAACTCTCAAACTGTCTTTTCCAATACTAACTGTACCATAAATCAGCTAAAGAATGAACATTTCTTGAGGCTATGGTGGCCTATGATCACACCACTGCACTCCAGCCTGGGCAAAAGTGTAAGACCTTTTAAAAAAAAAAGTTAAATTCCAGCAACGACATTTTATAGGCAGTGTTTGTTTATGTAACTAATTTTTTTTTTTTTTTTTTTTTTTTTTTTGAGACGGAGTCTTGCTCTGTCTCCCAGGCGGGAGTGCAATGGCGCGATCTCGGCTCACTGCAAGCTCCGCCTCCTGGGTTCATGCCATTCTCCTGCCTCAGCCTCCCGAGTAGCTGGGACTACAGGCGCCTGCCAACACGTCCGGCTAATTTTTTGTATTTTTAGTAGAGATGGGGTTTCACTGTGCTAGCCAGGATGGTCTCGATCTCCTGACCTCGTGATCCGCCCGCCTCGGCCTCCCAAAGTGCTGGGATTACAGGCTTGAGCCACCGCGCCCGGCATTAATTAAGTGCTCTATTACCTTCTGCCATTAGACTTTCATTTTTAAAATTAGAAGATAGTAGGAAATTAGCCAGTTGGAGATCACTGATTCCTTATGTGTTCAATCGTGAAAAATGTAGAGAAGATGTACTAAATCTTCAAACTATCTATTATGTCTAAAAGGCAAAATGTTACATTGTCTCTCTTACAGTCGATTTTATAAATTAAGTCTCATATTCAGTCTTTAAAGGTGATTTAGAAAGTACATACAAAATCAAGGTTTATCTATATGGGTAAATTTAGTCTAAAAGTCTGCTTATATTTTAAAACAGAAATGAAAGTAGCTACTAAAAATTAATGCTCTGGAACTTGAATTTTTCAGCCTTCTTCAGCCAACACTTTTGTTTACGTAACAGTGTCATTTAACTCTAAGAGAAAATATATCTGGAAGTAGAGTTCTAAAAATCCACTGGAATGGTCATTAAAAAAAACACTCTCATAACAATGCACTTTTCATACAGCCTAGTGCTATGGTTTAAATATCCCTCTAAAACTCATGTTGGAATTTAACTGTCATTGTAACAGTATTAGGAGGTAGAGCCTTGAAGAGGTGATTACATCATGAGGGCTCCATCCTCATGAGCAGATTCATGCCATTCTCATGGGAGTGGGTTAGTTATATCAGAATTGGGTTCCTAATGAAAGGATAAGTTTGGACACATTTATCTCTTGGTCTAACGTGCTCCCTTGACCTTCCAACATGTTAAGAGGCAGCACAAAGATCCTTGTCAGATGCCTACCATGCTCTTGGACTTTCCAGCCTCCAGAACCAAGAGCCAAATATTTTCTTTATAAACTACCCAGGCTGTGGTATTCTGTTGTAGCAATAAAAAAAGTGGGCTAAGATACCTAGTAAGAACACAGGTCTCAATAATGGGCAGGAAAACTAAACCAGCAAAAGAACTGATATGCTAAGAAACATCTAAAAATATACGAGTCATAGGAGTGGCCTGAACTATGCTATTCTTTAGGCCCTGCTCTCATCAATGCCACACTTATCTGCTACTTGGGTTCTGGATCTTTGAATATACCTAGATTCAGGAATTTGGGCAGAATGCAGTAATTAGTCCCAGCCATCAAATATAGGGTATTTCTCATCAATATCTTTTTCTCTCACCTCCACCCTAATCAAGAGAACAATTTGGATCACATGCAGAGCATAAATAGATTACAAAGGCCCTTTTTAAAAATGGGGGAGTGTGACTGGGCATTTTGGCTCACACCTGTAATTCCAGCAATTTGAGAGGTCAAGTCAGGTGGATCAGCTGAGCTGCAGAGTTCAAGACCAACTTGGGCAACAGGGTGAAACCCCATCTTCATTAAAAAAAATTAGCTGGGGAGGTCGTGGTGCAGCACCTATAGTTCCAGCTACTCCAGAGGCTGAGGTGGTAGGATCGCTTGAGCCTGGCAGTCAGAGGTTTCAGTAAGCAGAGATGATGCCCCTGCATTGCAGCCTGGGCAACAGAGCCAGACCCTGTCTCAAAAAAAAAAAAAAAAAGGGGGTGGTTGTGGTGGTGTATGCTTCAACTGACACCATCAAGAACATCGAATGATAACACTCAGAATGGGAGGAAATATTTGTAAATCATATATCTAATAAGGGACTCGTATTCAGAATATATAAAGAATTCTTGCAACTCAATAATTTAAAAAGACAACCCAATTTCTGTAAACAGGCCAATGATCTGAATAGACATTTCTCCAAAAACATGAATAACTAATAAGTATATGAAAATATGTGCTACATTAGTCACTAGGGAAATACAATCAAAATCACATTGAGATACCACTTTACAACCACTAGGATGGCTATAATAAAAAAGACAATAACAAGTGTTAGTGAGGATGTACAGAAATTGGAACCCTCATACATTATTGATGGGAAGGTAAAATGCAGATGCCTGGAAAACAGTTCGGCAATTTCTTAAAATGTTCAATATAAAGCTACCACATAACCCAGCAATTCCACTCCTACATATATACCCAAGGAAAATAAAAACATTTGTTCATATGAAAACTTACACATTAATGTTCATAGCAGCATTATTCATAGAAGCAAAAAAAGTGGAAATAACACAAATCCTACCAATCGACGAATGGCTAAGGTATGCGATATCTCTACAACGGAGTAGTATTTGGCAATTAAGAAGAAAGATGCACTGATAAAGCCACAGTATGGATTAACTTCAAAAACATTAAAGTAAGAAAGAAGCCAGTTACAACAGACCACATATTGTATGATTCTATTTATATGAATGGTCTTGAATAGGCAAATCTATAGAGACAATAAAGAGATTACTGGTAGGAAGTGGGGAGGATGGGAAGTGACTGCCTAAGAGGTTTCTATTTGGGGTGATGAAAGTGTTCTAAAATTAGCTTATGATGGTAGTTACAAAACTGTGAATACACTAAAAAAATCCAACTTTACACGTCAAATAGGTGAATTTTACAGTATATAGATTATATCTCAATAAAGTTATTTTAAAAAGGGAACGAGGAGGATACAATAACACACAGTATTTCTCGGTGCCTTTGAAAACTGAATAGTAATGATCAGACCTTTTGTCACTTTGGAAAACTGTTTCCATGTTCAAATCCAATACTAAACAAGGCATGAAAATAAAGTATCACTGAAGGAACTGGGGTACTGGAGATAGCAGCAAAATAGCATGTGCATTTTAAGGAAAATACGTGTATTAAAATTGGTCCATGGAATACAGGTGGTGTAAAGGCTTTGGGAAACAATGGATAAATATTTCTCAACAGAACTAAAGGGCTTAATGAAAGCTGTTTAAAAGCAGCAGCAGCAGCTTTTCCAAGTGCCCATGACTCTCAGTATCTCAAACTGATAGATTTTAGGGTCTGCTACAATTAGCAAGCATTTCAAAGCATGATCAGTAATGGGTAGAGACAGTGAGGTAATAAGACTCAAGGACCAGCTGCTTACACGTGGAATATCTGTCTTGCACCTTACACTGCTGCTTTCTTTGGGAAAACCTTCGTTTCCACTGGCTGAGTTCGGAGGCCCAAGCACCGCAGCGCTAGCCTAGCGTCCCTGAATTACTCGGCGGTTCCCAGGCCTGGAGGGGAGCAAGGAGGGTGTTCCGGAACCATAGGGGTCACAGGTCGCAGGTCCTGGCGCGCGGGAGCAGCAGAGAAATCTGTGGGGCCCCGAAACCCAAACCAACCCCACTCACCTCAGGCGGGAGACTCTGCCCTGCAGTCCCGGTCTCGCGCTGGGCACGCCACGCAGCGAACCTCCCTAGGACTCAGGCCGCAGTGCCGCCAACGTCCCCCTGTGCCCCTGCGCCGCAGGTGGCGGGGTGCAGGCAGGCAGCCCGGCTCTCCCTTGACGCCTCTTGGCACGGTCCTACCTTCCTCCGCCAACACTTCCGGGAGATCCGGGTCGCCCATCTTCGCCAACTCGTTAATGACACTGGCGCCCGAGAGGCAGCAGGAGAGGGGCCGCTGAGACGGGCGTGGAGATCTGGGGCAGATGCTGAATCTGACTGTGGGCCGCCGGAGTTGCTGCTGCTGGACTTCTAAGGGGCTGCTTTTCCTCGTGCAGGCCTCCTTCTCCTCCTCCTAGGACTCCACCGTCCCTGCGCGCCTCAGCCAACCGGCCTTCCTCTCCAGCAGGTGCTTCCATTCGACCCCGTCCCCAACAACCTGCTCGGTGCGCTTGGCCCTGCGCTTCACCACCCTCACCCGGTAGCGCCCCTGAGCTCTCTCCCAGTACTTCCACAGGTACCTGTCCCTGTGCCTGCTCAGCAGCCGATCTCGCAGCCGCCACTCCTCCTGGCGCTCGCCAGGGTCCTTTCCACTCCTGCCCTCTGGCAGCTTTCCTTTCCCCTTCCCTCTGTCCCTGTTTTCACGCCTCTTTCACTGCCTCCAGACCGCAAGACCGGCCGGCGGCCCACCCTTGGAGACCGCAATCTCCCCGCCCCCCACGCCCTGCTGGCTCCACGCCTGCCCCTTCCTCTCCACTCAAGCAGTCCCCAGGTCCCTGCTCTGCCTCCTCCCACACCTCCTCCGGATCCGCAGCCTCCCGTCCCTGCTCCAGACCCGCCGCCTCCGGTCTCTCCTTGGGATCCGCCGCTTCCCGCCCCTCCTCGGGACCCGCCGCCCCCTGGCCTTGTTGGCCGGCCTGCTCCATTCTCAACAGGCTTCGCAAGTCCCTTTCCACTGGGTCCACCCAAGACCAGGAATCCTCGTTCCCCAGGGCTGCCTCCTCCCTCCTGTCGGAATCCTCCTCTTCCGATCCGCACAGGGGGTCCTGATGCTCCCTCAGCGGGTTGGCCAGGTCCTCATCGATCTGCTTGGCCCTAAGCCCACGTTGCGTGCCACTCGGAGAGAACCCCCTCCCAGTTGGGGAGTCACTTTTTGTCGCGTAGGGAAAAGTCCCTCTCCCTTAAAGGAACCCCTCCCTATTTAAGGCCTGCGCATGGCTGGAGTCTCCAAGGTTCCAGTAGCGCCTTCCCCATAGAGTCTGGAGCGGGAGTATTAACTTTTCTCCTGGCCCTGCCTGCTTCCTGGGCTCCCAGCAGGATCTCTGCCCTCTACAGGTGGGGGAAGGTCATCCCCTGTGGCCTGAGTTCCAACTCAGTCAGCCTCTGTCCCTTAAGAGCTGGATAGTGTGGGGCAAGTTTCTCTAAGTTTCAGTTTCCACATCTTTAAAGGAAAATGATAATAGTACCCACCTCCTAGGGTGTTGTGAGAAGCACGGTGCACAGTCCTTAGCACAGAATGTGTTACACATTTAGCTGCTATTAAGGTTAACCCATATTATAGTCCAGCTGGGATGACACCTGTCATCATCTCAACTGGGTGATATTGCTTGAAATTCCAGGAGTTCAAGACTAGCCTCGGCAACATAGGTATACCCCTGTCTCTACAAAAAATCAGAAAATTAGCCGGGCATGGTGGTAGGCATCTGTGGTCCCAGCTACTCGGGAGTCTGAGGTGGGAAGATCGCTTGAGTCCAGAAGGTTGAGACTACAGGGAGCCACAATCATCCCACTGCACTCCAGCCTAAGTGATGGAGAGCAAGACCCTGTCTCGAAAGAAAATAAAGAAAAGAAAATAAAAGAAAAGAAGAGGGAGGAAGGAAGGAGAGAAAAAAAGAAAAGAAAATTAACCCATATTACATTGATCCCTACTCCATTTCAAAGGGTTGCTTTGTTTCCCCCTCCACTTCCTGCCCACCCCAACCAGAACTTTAACCTCCAGCAGAATGGGTCGTCCCACTCCTCACAGGCCCATCTGCATTGGTTCTGTATTTTTGAGACCCGATCAACTGCCAACTACACAATAATTGAGAGACTAGAGACTACATTCACTGTCTAATGGTGGGGGAGTAAGACTGATAATGAACTAAAGGTGAGGTAGAGGTCTCAGCTGAGAGCCTTGAGTGCTGAGGAAGGAGTGACTTTATTAGTCTGTTCTCATGCTGCTAATAAAGACATACCTGAGACTGAGTAATTTATAAAGGGTAGACGTTTAATGGACTCACAGTTCCATATGGCTGGGGAGACCTCACAATCATGGCAGAAGGCAAAGGAAAAGTAAAGGCACGTCTTACATGGTGGGAAGGCAAGAGCTTGTGCAGGGGAACTCCCGTTTATAAAACCATCAGAACTCCTGAGACTTACTCACTACCACCAGAATAGTGTGGGGGAAACCACCCCTATTATTATCTCCACCTGGCCCTGCCCTTGACATGTGGGAATTATTAATTCAGGGTGAGAATTATTACAATTTGCTGGGCACGCCACTCAGTGAACCATATCAGTGACTGAGTTTAGGACAAGGATGGAGTGATTTGAAAGTTAGGATAAGGTGACCAAAGAAGTCTTGACCTTTCTTCATTTTTCTTCTACTGCATTCCCCTCCCCACCCACCATTCTATTGATATTTCAGAACTGAGAATCACCTTTTGCAGATGAGGAAACAGGCCTAGACAGAAGTGTTTTGGTAAAGGTTATGATTAACCACAGAACCGGAAATCAATTTTGCCCCTATGCTTTACTTTCCTGCTTATATGTCTAGGAATACATGAGTTCTGGTCAAGTGATTTGAGACTATATGTAGGCAATTCCTTACTTGATGTAATTTGGAATTGGGTTTGAAAGGTGACTACACGTAAGCATAGACTTACACATTAAATTATAATGACTAATTGAGATAGAAGTGTTTGGTTATCATCTTTTGATTATTAATCCTTGTTTGGTCCTCTAAGAAAATTTCTACATTATGAATGTTTTCTAATATTTTTCCTGTATATCAGGTATTCTTCCAGTTGCTGTGGAACATTGTGAATTAAGAGCTGGGGAGAATCTTTGCTTTATATAGATTAAGTTAAAATAAAATAATTTTTCTATTATTTTATATAATTCCTTGTTTTATGTTTTTTATTCTGTTCTGTATTTGAAATGATGTGTATGAGAAGACATTATATGTTGATGATTTTGCTCCAAATTAAATGAAATATTTTGATGCTGAATTTGCTTAGATTTTTATCAACATGCTTTAAACTTTGTTAACAAGAGTTGAAAACCAGCTATGTCCTTTTAATAAAGGTCTGGGTTGTGTCCATCACTCTTTAGATCTTGAGAAATATTGTCTGTATTCATATCATTGACATATTTTATATTGCTTATCCATTTATAATTTTGGGATATGCCCATTTTCTCTTCCATCACTATACTCTGCCTCATTAGATACAATCTTTAACCATACATTTCCAGAATTATGTTCTGAGTAATTTATACATGTTCCTTTAAAGTAATTGAACATTCAGTTAAGTATTGAATCCAGCCCAAAAGTTGTCTTTTTTATTGAATTCAGCCCAAAAGTTGTCTCTTGTAACCCTCCAAATGATTTCAGCCTTTGTTTAAATTATTACAAGCATTTGGTAACACTTTTTCTTATTTGCCTTTTATATCTTACACTGAGTAGTATGCCAAGTTTTTAAACGGTCATGTGAGCATAGTTATAAAGATATAAATGGTGGTATTTTGGAAACTAAACTATCAACTGGCACCTCACAGTATTTGTATGCCTGCTGATCAGTAAAAGTGTGAATTGCCTGTAGGAAAGGCATCTTAGGAATGTTAAGTGTATAGTGTGTGAAAAAAAAAGCCTGAACTGTATGAAAGTTAAATATTTACCCTTGAGCAACCCCTGCATGTGAAGTTTTTATTATTCTAGTAGGCTGATTGAATCACTGAATTTAACTCAGATTAAAGAGCATAAGTTTACAAGCTAGACTCTGAAGACTAGAAAAGGCCTTAGGAAGCCACCTAATGAATATATTGTCCTTCTGGTATTTAAAGCAAGGATATGGCACCTCCCATCTGTGGCCTGGATTGGTTTGCTTTTTTTGATTTATTCACATGTCAAAGCTTTGACTCCTGGAAGTTCCCTCCTTTTGGACTTCTTATCATGCAATGGTTTTCTTAATACCTAAAAATTTCATTTATTCCATGTATTTTGAATATCTCTGCAGTTCACATAAAATGCCATACTCTAATACACGGAGCATTGTGCAGGAGTGAAAAGACACACATTAAATCCCTATCCTTACCCCTTAATAAGGTGAGCAGCACAATGATTATGGACAGATGACTTGGCTTCTTTGATCCCTAGCTCCCTTCTCTGGATATGAAGTTTCTTAACTTGTTCCAGCCATTTCCCAGGTTGTTGTAAAAGTCAAATGAATCCTATGCATGAAAGGACTTTGGAAACAATTAAAATATACCAAAGAACGAGAAAGTTTTCTTGACTGGCAGAGGTAAAGTTAAAGTAATAGATTTACCAGAAGGTAGGAATACTAGTTGAGGGTGGTGTTTCCCCCACCCTCCTACAAAATGCTGCTTCCACTTTCTCCAGAATTTGCAGTTACTTTCTGACTCCACATATTCACTACTCCCTGGTTTCAGAGGAAGGTCCAAATCTCTTTATTTTCCAAACTGATCATTTTGAATCCTGACATTTTTAGGCTCCAGACCTTAGCAATAAGCCTCAGTCCTCTTTACTAGCTCATTCATTTCTGCCTGCTAGCTTTCATTCTTCTCAGAAAAAGCTCACTTTATGGGCTGATACTTGGAACCCTAGTGGTCATGAGAAAATGGGGTTTAATACTTGGCAGTCACATGCATACTTGATATTTCCCAATCTCAATGCCTAGGATGGCATATCCCCCGTCTTGTAACCAGAAAAATGTCATTTGTCCTCAGGCTAAAGAGATCATGGAGAACTATTTCAGCAATAGACATGGAGCAAGGAAGCATTATTCTTTCCTACGCCTGCGTGGAACAGCAACTGAGGTTACATATAATACTCCCGTTTGCAATCTTTCAATGGCTTTCTATCACAAACTATTTTGTGGACTTAGGGAAAAATCAACGTATTTCTTGTCTATAGGATTGCAAAAGCTCTATTTACATAATGTCTCCATTATTAACTAAGCCTCCATTATTATTTCCACCTCTCTCTTCCTCCCCCACTACACTCCAGCCATGGTGTCTTACTGCTGTTCTTCAAACATAACAAGCACTTTCGCATCACAGGGGTTCTGCACTTGCTGTTCCCCCACTCCTCCTAAAGATCTTCACACAGATGTTTGATGGTTAACTCTCTTACATTATTCAGTTTTTCATCCAAATGTCACTTCCCTGGAAACAACTTTGCTGACCACCCTAAGGCAACAATCCAACATCAGTATCTGCTTACTCTGTGTTGTCTTCACAGCAGTAATGACTTTCTGGATTATTATATGTGTTTGTTTATGAATATGTGTTAGCATATAAACTCCATGAAGGCTGAGATTTTGTCAGTTCTCTATATTGTTGTATCTGTGGTACCTAGAATGGTGCCTGACACACACAGGTTCTATATAAATGTATGTTAAATGAAGGATTTGACCAAAGTGTATCATCAAATTTCCTGTTGCCTGAGGTCAGCCAGTAGCTGACTTCTCTGTTGCCCTTTGCTTTCAAGCAGCTGGTTGAGTAATTGTATTATACACATTGGGTGGCCAAGTGCCATTCTGAGAACTAATTTTCTAGTTCTAAAGAAACTATAAAATTGATCTGAAGAAACTACTAGAGCCAACAGTCATTAAGGAATTCATCCCACCATCTGAGCACTAATTTCTTGACTTTCCTCTGAAGATAGGGGCTGGACCTTTGGAAAACAATGGCAGCAAATGACAGGAAGAGGCGAATTAAGACCTATCTTACCTTAGCACTGCTATATTCCTATGGTCACAAGTGTTTCATAGTATAATCTCATCGTCTTGTTTAAGTGGCATATGCTTAGGATTGTTATTTTTCTTTAGCATACACATAAACAAGGGCCAAAATTGAACTCAACTGCTGTATATTTGCTACATCAAATATTGCAGTAAGAATCTGGACTTTGGGGTTTGAATGGAAAAATCTATATTACAATTTTCCTCTGATCTTTTACAAATAAACTTTTCCATCATGGAGCCTACACACACTGGTTCTACATTTCCTTTACCATCAAATCCTGTTTTGAACACTACTACCATGGCACTGAAGAAAATGGTTCTCTCCAAGATCATTCTTCACTGACTTGTATCAGTCATTAAATCCAATGCCTCTTTTTAAATTTTCCACAACAGCTTTCAAAACCTATGACATTCTGAGTCTCCTCTCATAACTGACTCCCACTTTACAGGCAGTGCAATATAGAAGAAAATGCAGGGACAATAAAGTCATACCATTCTGGATCAAGCAAATCTGTTCCAGTTTTGAATTCTCACACAACCACCTATTGGCTACACAACTTTGAACTAGTGGGTTCACAAACCTCTAAGCTTTACTTTCCTAACCTATGTAATGGAAGTAATCATATCCACCAAATGTTGTGGTTATGAAAACTAAATAATAATATTGTCTTTGGCACATGGTAGACCTTAAATGTATGTAAGTTTTCAACTTTCTTTTGTATCCTCTATCACTTCCTTGACTATTTTGTCTTCTTTCAACAAAGTCTCTCCTGTTATTTTCATTTATTCCATTAACTATCACTTTTTGAAGGGCTCATGTAAATATTCAGCTCCACCCTGACTTCTCATTGAAAATTTCTTAATTACTTACACAATTTGTAAGTCACTGATATGTTCTTACATTACCCTAATTTGGTCAAATAGATGGCTAAATTAATTTTCCCTTAAACTAGTTCAACTTCCCAACTCTTCTACTTCTTTCAAAATCACCCAGATTATCTCCAGTTAGTATTTAATAACTATAATAGCTACTAGTATTTGAATACTTTCTATATGTCAATTAATATGGTTTGCATATGTTACTGCATTAAATCTCAAGATGATATGAAATACATGCTTATCAGACATCTCTTGTATTTACTGCATGTTTTGGCTCATCCGTTTTTAAAACAACCAACTTTATTGAAGTATAATTTATATTTGTCTTAGTCCATTTTGTGTTGCTATTACAGAATACCCAAGGCTGGGTAACTTACAAAGACAAAGAAAAGAGGTTTATTTGGCTCATGATTCTGGCAGCTGGAAGGTTTAAGACTGAGCAACTGTATCTAGTGAGGGCCTCAGGCTGCTTTAACGGTTAGTAGAAAGTGGAAGAACAGATGTGTGCAAAGAGATCACATGACAAGAGGAATCAACAGAAAAGTTGAGGAAACCAGACTGTCTTTAACAACTTGCTCTCATGAGGACTAATCCATTCCTGTGAAAGAAAGAACTCACCCCCCCTTAGGAGGGCATTAATCTATCCGTGAGAGATTGGCCTGTATAACCCAAACTCTTCCCACTAGGCTCCAGTCCCAACATTGTTAAATTGGGGATCAGATTTCAACATGAGTTTTGGCAAGGACAAATCACATCCAAACCATAGCAATATTGGTGATTATATTTGTTTTAATAATTAAATTGCCAATTATAAGAGTGCAATTACAGAAATTTTCTGACCTGTACAGTATACGCTTATGTAGACATCACACATTCGTTATATAGAACATTTTCAAAAACCTTTCACCTTTGTAGTCAATCACCTCATTCTATCCACTGGCCCCTGGCATCTGCTGATATGCTTGCTATCATTGTACCCTCTTAGCTCACCTTTTTACTCTAGTCTGTACTATAGTAAATAGCTGTGAACACATAACTTAATAGGACCTTGCCTTAGCTCTATGTATACCTTATGCATTCTGTCCTGGGGCCACTCTACCACCATAATGTGGGTGGCCTATTCATGTCCACAATTCCACCCTGACATATGTGCAAAACTGTAAGTAGGAGGAAGTTAGGGCAACACAGGGCAATCCTGAACAATAGGTGATGATGGGTAAATATTTCCTTTTTCCCTTCTTTCAAGGGGCAATTCTGAGATGCATTTTGCATAGCTCTTTAGGTGATCTGCAGAGACCAACACTTATTTGCCCATAATGGTAGCCAGCTCAATAACATGTTCTCTGATTGGCTCTCTTTTCATGTTTGAGTCTTCCAAGGCCCCCATTTCTCTTACTAGGGATCATTTCCAAAAATAATCTTCCTGTATTTAAGTCTTATATCAGGCTCTGCTATTAGGGGAAATCTACACTAAAACAGCATTATTATCATTTAAATAATTCATTAAGGAAACTGAGGCTAAAAGAGGTTAAATAACTGTCCAGAATTGCATCACTATTAAAAGATAGAGTAACAGCTTTGTTTCAGGATAGCCCATCAACAAAGTTCATGTACTTAATCACCACATTGCTTTTCAAGGCAGAAACAAGTCAGCTTTGATTTTTGTCAAATATTTTAATAAATTGTACTACCAGTTTTTATTGTCATTTCTTCTTTTAAATTGTCTCCCTCACCAGTTATTGGAAATGACTTCATCTAGCTGAAAGCCACAGTGGGTAATTCTGGGGAAACATCCAAAATTCATTACTGCTTCTCATTTCCTACTGCTATCACTTTACCTCCACCCTCTTTGAATCCTACAATAGCCATCAGTTGATTTTTATTTCTTCCAACCAGACAATATTGTTTAGTGGACTGAAATACAGCTTGATGGAATTGATTTCAAATCCTAGTGCTCTCATTTTTTAACTTATGTAATATTGAGTCTTTTAGCCTCCATGAGCCCAGTTATCTTCTCTATATATGGGAGAAAATAATTTATACTTTTAAATGTCATAACTCTTGTCTTCATTTGTTCAAATAGGAAACCATGGGATACCACTTTTATTTTACTGTGTTTGTTGTTATTTTTGTTGTTCGGTTCATTTTAAGCAGTAGAGATTTGGAGAAGATGGAGCCTTTTGTTGTTAAATGCAGATTTATTCCTTTAATTTTCATGAAAATATTTATTTTTATTAGTCTATAATACTTCTAGTAACCTATAGCACAAAACCAAAGATTTCTGAATTTTAAAATGAAGTACATGATGCATAAGAATGACAATACAAGCCAGGCATGGTAGCTTTGGGAGACCAAGGCGGGCAGATCATCTGAGGTCAGGAGTTCAAGACCAGCCTGACCAACATGGAGAAACCCTGTCTCTACTAAAATTACAAAATTAGCGGAAGTGGCAGCACATGCCGGTAATCCCAGCTACTCAGGAGGCTGAGGCAGGAGAATTGCTTGATCCTGGGAGGTGGAGTTTGCGGTGAGCTGAGATCCTGCTGTTGCACTCCAGCCTGGGCAACAAGAGCGAAACTCCATCTCAAAAAGAAAAAAAAAAGGCTGGGCGCGGTGGCTCATGCTTGTAATCCCAGCACTTTGGGAGGCCAAGGCGGGTGGATCACGAGGTCAGGAGATCGAGACCATGGTGAAACCCCATCTTTACTAAAAATACAAAACAATTAGCCGGGTGTGGTGGCGGGCGCCTGTAGTCCCAGCTACTCGGAGAGGCTGAGGCAGAAGAATGGCGTGAACCCGGGAGGCGGAGCTTGCAGTGAGCCGAGATCGCACCACTGCACTCCAGCCTGGGCAACAGAGTGAGACTCCTGTCTCAAAAAAAAAAAAAAAAAAAAAGAATGCCAATACAAATATTGCTTGAAAGAATGAAAGGAACTCTTAAGAGCGAATGGACTCACATATGGATTAAAGTACTCCATTAAGCAGTATTCAGATGATTATTAGTGCTGAAGCAATGAAATAAAAGCTTCTGAGAAATAAGATATTTCTATTAAAAGATGATTTAATACTTGGATTCAATACACTGTTGGCCAATTCACATTCCTTGAAATACATCCACCACTAAAATTCTAAAAGTGTCCTTAAAACAGGTTAGAAAACCAAACCAAACTTGATTGAAATACAGGAACTTCAAGTTAGAGAAAGTATAATATTCATGCACACGTATACTATTCATGCACACTAAAGCTGGCCAGACCTTTTATAAAATATGTTTAAGAAAACAAAATCTATTTGTGAAAATACTTTGAAGTATCTAATTCATATGCAGTTTCAACCATAAGTACAAAGACAGTGAAATCAAAGAGTTTCATTGACTGAATGGTTACATCTGGGGTTTTATCCTATGAATTAGATCATTTTTTGTGTTCCTAACCCAGTGGCTACATGATTTTCACCAGAAGCATCAGGAGCATCAAGACCATATTTGACATCCCCCAAATGATAAGCATGCTTGTAACAGAGCCTGCTGTGGTTAGTAATTTTATGTTTTAAGGAGAAAGTTGTTAATTACCTTTTTATTTGGCTTCTGCGTGCTAGATATGTTTTTTTAAGCAAGTAGTCTCTCCCAGAGAGAATGAGCCCACCTTATGTAATTATATATTTGATTTCCGTTGAAGGGATGGTTCTAATCTGGAATTGCCAGAAAAGTCATCTACAAAGATAAAAAAGAGGGAGTCTGTAAAATAAATACAGGCTGCTTCTAAAATTAACTAGCCACCTCCCATTTCGCTGAAGTCAAGGAAGATCTGCAGATGGATGCCAAGGCAAAGTCAGAATGACAGGATGTATGTAGATGGGGTGTTTAGCCAGAAGAGAAAAGAAGTGATGGGTACTCTGAACATATATTACATCTATAATTATGTAATTATTTGTTTTCTATTATCTCTGCCATTGCTCTGTGAGGACAAGAACCATGTATTTTCTACTTATCACTGCATCCACCAGAGACAAGCATAGGGCATGACACGTGGATATTCACTGATTGATGACCAGTTGAATTTCTCCTTCATTGTTATGCCCTTTGATAGTTTCTTACATGGTTATCATATCCACCCAACTAGACAGTAGTCATGTGAGAGCAGAAATCATATCTTATATTCATCTAAAAGCCTTTCTAATGGTCTTCTGTTCAAATCAGTGTTGATATCTGTAGGATGTTAGGCTGTGAATTTGGGGAAAAAAAGTAAAGGAAAAGATAGAAGAGTGTTAATGAAGAGCTGTGATGATTTTTCCATAGCACATTTCTAAATACACACTGAACTATATGGAATTGCCAAATGTGACTATTTTTGGCATATTTCATCTCAATTTCATTTGATTACATCTAACTACTGGAGAAATCAAACCAAATAAAACAAAAACACATGGCAATTAGGGTGGGCAAACGGGAGTTCCCATCATAGCTCTGCCACTTACTGGCTTTAGAATCCTGCATAAGCTTCCAATACTTACTGGTCTTCAGTTTAGAAATGGGCATAAGCCACAGAGCCTCACTCATTTCTAGCACAGCAGTCTGAGATCAAACTGCAAGGTGGCAGCAAGACTGGGGAAGGGTCACCCACCACTGCCAAGGCTTGGGTAGGTAAACAAAGCAGCCAGGAAGCTCGAACTGGGTGGAGCCCACCACAGCTCAAGGAGGCCTGCCTGCCTCTATAGGCTCCACCTCTGAGGGCAGGGCACAGACAAACAAAAGGCAGCAGTAACCTCTGCAGACTTAAATGTCCCTGTTTGACAGCTTTGAAAAGAGTAGTGGATCTCCAGCATGCAGCTTGAGATCTGAGAATGGGCAGACTGCCTCCTAAAGTGGGTCCCTGACCCCTGAGTAGCCTAACTGGGAGGCACCACCCAGTAGGGGTGGACTGACACCTCACATGGCCAGGTACTCCTCTGAGACAAAACTTCCAGAGGAACGATCAGGCAGCAGCATTTGCGGTTCACCAACATCCACTGTTCTGCAGCCACTGCTGCTGATACCCAGGCAAACAGGGTCTGGAGTGGAACTCCAGCACACTCCAACAGACCTGCAGCTGAGGGTCCTGACTGTTAGAAGGAAAACTAACAAACAGAAAGGACATCCAAACCAAAAACCCATCTGTACGTCACCATCATCAAAGACCAAAGGTAGATAAAACCACAAAGATGGGGAAAAAACGGAGCAGAAAAACTGGAAACTCTAAAAATCAGAGTGCCTCTCCTCTTCCAAAGGAATGCAGCTCCTCACCAGCAACAGAACAAAGCCAGACAGAGAATGACTTTGACGAGTTGAGAGATGAAGGCTTCAGAAGATCAAACTACTCTGAGCTAAAGGAGGAAGTTCGAACCCATGGCAAAGAAGTTAAAAACCTTGAAAAAAATTAGATGAATGGATAACTAGAATAACTAATGCAGAGAAGTCCCTAAAGGACCTGATGGAGCTGAAAACCATGGCACAAGAACTACGTGATGAATACACAAGCCTCAGTAGCCGATGCGATAAACTGGAAGAAATGGTATAAGTGATGGAAGACGAAATGAATGAAAGGAAGTGAGACGAGAATTTTAGGGAAAAAAGAATAAAAAGAAATGTACAACACCTCCAATAAATATGGGACTATGTGAAAAGACCAAATCTACGTCTGATTGGTGTACCTGAAAGTGACGGGGAGAATGGAAACAAGTTGGAAAACACTCTGCAGGATATTATCCAGGAGAACTTCCCCAATCTAGCAAGGCAGGCCAACATTCAGATTCAGGAAATACAGAGAACATCACAAAGATACTCCTCGAGAAGAGCAACTCCAAGACACATAATTGTCAGATTCACCAAAGTTGAAATGAAGGAAAAAATGTTAAGGGTGGCCAGAGAGAAAGGTCGGGTTACCAACAAAGGGAAGTCCATCAGACTAACAGCTGATCTCTCAGCAGAAACCCTACAAGCCAGAAGAGAGCGGGGACCAATATTGAACATTCTTAAAGAAAAGAATTTTCAACCCAGAATTTCATATCCAGCCAAACTAAGCTTCGTAAGTAAAGGAGAAATAAAATACTTACAGACAAGCAAATACTGAGAGATTTTGTCACCATCAGGCCTGCCCTAAAAGAGCTCCTGAAGGAAGCACTAAACATGGAAAGGAACAACCGGTACCAGGCACTGCAAAAACATGCCAAGTTGTAAAGTCCATCAAGTCAAGGAAGAAACTGCATCAACTAACGAGCAAGCTAACCATCTAACATCATAATGACAGGATCAAATTCATACATAACAATATTAACCTTAAATGTAAATGGGCTAAATGCTCCAATTAAAAGACACAGACTGGTAAATTGGATAAAGAGTCAGTGTGCTGTATTCAGGAAACCCATCTCACATGCAGAGACACACATAGGCTCAAAATAAAGGGATGGAGGAAGATATACCAAGAAAATGGAAAACAAAAAAAGGCAGGGGTTGCAATCCTAGTCTCTGATAAAACAGACTTTAAACAACAAAGATCAAAAGAGAAAAAGAAGGCCATTACATAATGGTAAAGGGATCAATTCAACAGGAAGAGCTAACTCTCCTAAATATATATGCACCCAATACAGGAGCACCCAGATTCATAAAGCAAGTCCTGAGTGACCTACAAAGAGACTTAGACTCCCACACAATAATAATGGGACACTTTAGCACCCCACTGTCAACAATAGACAGATCAATGAGACAGAAAGTTAACAAGGATATCCAGGAATTGAACTCAGCTCTGCACCAAGCAGACCTAATAGACATCTACAGAACTCTCCACCCCAAATCAACAGAATATACATTCTTTTCAGCACCACACTACACCTATTCCAAAATTGACCACATAGTTTTAAGTAAAGCACTCCTCAGCAAATGTAAAAGAACAGAAATTATAACAAACTGTCTCTCAGACCACAGTGCAATCAAACTAGAACTTAGGTTAAAAAACTTACTCAAAACTGCTCAACTACATGGAAACTGAACAACCTGCTCCTGAATGGCTACTGGGTACATAACAAAATGAAGGCAGAAATAAAGATGTTCTTTGAAACCAATGAGAACAAAGACACAACATACCAGAATCTCTGGGACACATTCAAAGCAGTGTGTGGAGGGAAATTTATATCACTAAATGCCAACAAGAGAAAGCAGGAAAGATCTAAAATTGACACACTAACATCACAATTAAAAGAACTAGAGAAGCAAGAGCAAACACATTCAAAAGCTAGCAGAAGGCAAGAAATAACTAAGATCAGAGCAGAGCTGAAGGAAATAGAGACACAACAAATGCTTCAAAAAATCAATGAATCCAAGAGATGGTTTTTTGAAAAGACCAACAAAATTGATAGACCGCTAGCAAGACTAATAAAGAAGAGAGAAGAATCAAATAGATGCAATAAAAAATGATAAAGGGGATATCACCACCGATCCCACAGAAATACAAACTACCATCAGAGAATACTACAAACACCTCTGCGCAAATAAACTAGAAAATCTAGAAGAAATGGGTAAATTCCTTGACACATACACTCTCCCAAGACTAAACCAGGAAGAAGTTGAATCTCTGAATAGACAAATAATAGGCTCTGAAATTGAGGCAATAATTGATAGCTTACCAACCAAAAAAAGTCCAGGACCAGACAGATTCACAGCCGAATTATACCAGAGGTACAAGGAGGAACTGGTACCATTTCTTCTGAAACTATTTCAATCAATAGAAAAAGAGGGAATCCTCCCTAACTCATTTTATGAGGCCAGCATCAACCTGGTACCAAAGCCTGGCAGAGACACAACAAAAAAGGAGAATTTTAGACCAATATTCTTGATAAACATTGATGCAAACATCCTCAATAAAATACTGGCAAACCAAATCCAGCAGCATATCAAAAAGCTTATCCACCATGATCAAGTGGGCTTCATCCCTGGGATGCAAGGCTGGTTCAACATATGAAAATCAATAAACGTAATCCAGCATATAAACAGAAGCAAAGACAAAAACCACATGATTATCTCAATAGATGCAGAAAAGGCCTTTGACAAAATTCAACAATGCTTCATGCTAAAAACTCTCAATAAATTAGGTATTGATGGGACATATCTCAAAATAGTAAGAGCTATCTATGACAAACCCACAGCCAATATCATACTGAATGGACAAAAACTGGAAGCATTCCCTTTGAAAATTGGCAGAAGACATGGGATGCCCTCTCTCACCACTCCTATTCAACATAGTGTTGGAAGTTCTGACCAGGGCAACCAGGCAGAGAAGGAAATAAAGGGCATTCGATTAGGAAAAGAGGAAGTCAAATTGTCCCTGATTGCAGATGACATGATTGTATATCTAGAAAACCCCATTGTCTCAGCCCAAAATCTCCTTAAGCTGATAAGCAACTTCAGAAAAGTCTCAGGATACAAAATCAATGTGCAAAAATCACAAGCATTCTTATACACCAATAACAAATAGCCAAATCATGAGTGAGCTCCCATTCACAATTGCTTGAAAGAGAATAAAATACCTAGGAATCCAACTTACAAGGGATATGAAGGACCTCTTCAAGAACTACAAATCACTGCTCAATGAAATAAAAGAGGACACAAACAAATGGAAGAACATTCCATGTTCATGGGTAGGAAGAGTCAATATCGTGAAAATGGCCATACTGCCCAAGGTAATTTATAGATACAATGCCATCCCCATCAAGCTACCAATGACTTTCTTCACAGAATTGGAAAAAACTACTTTAAAGTTCATATGGAACCAAAAAAGAGCCCTCATTGCCAAGTCAATCCTAAGCCAAAAGAACAAAGCTGGAGGAATCACGTGTCCTGACTCCAAACTATACTACAAGGCTACAGTAACAAAAACAGCATGGTACTTGTACCAAAACAGAGATATAGACCAATGGAACAGAGCCCTAAGAAATAATGCCACATATCTACAAATATCTGATCTTTGACAAACCTGACAAAAACAAGCAATGGAGAAAGGATTCCCTATTTAATAAATGGTGCTGGGAAAACTGGCTAGCCATATGTAGAAAGCTGAAACTGGATCCCTTCCTTACAACTTATACAAAAATTAATTCAAGATGGATTGAAGACTTACATATTAGACCTGAAACCATAAAAACCCTAGAAGAAAACCTACACATTACCATTCAGGACATAGGCATGGGCAAGAACTTCATGTCTAAAACACCAAAAGCAATGGCAACAAAAGCCAAAATTGACAAATGGGATCTAATTAAACTAAAGAGCTTCTGCACAGCAAAAGAAACTACCATCAGAGTGAACAGTCAACCTACAGAATGGGAGAACATTTTTGCAACCTACTCATCTGACAAAGGGCTAATATCCAGAATCTACAATGAACTCAAACAAATTCATAAGAAAAAACAAACAACCCCATCAAAAAGTGGGCAAAGGATATAAACAGACACTTCTCAAAAGAAGACATTTATGCAGCCAAAAGACACATGAAAAAATGCTCATCATCACTGGCCATCAGAGAAATGCAAATCAAAGCCACAATGAGATACCATCCCACACCAGTTAGAATGGCGATCATTAAAAAGTCAGGAAACAACAGGTGCTGGAGAGGATGTGGAGAAATAGGAACACTTTTACACTGTTGGTGGGACTATAAACTAGTTCAACCATTGTGGAAGTCAGTGTGGCGATTCCTCAGGGTCTAGAGCTAGAAATACCATTTGACCCAGCCATCCCATTACTGGGTATATACCCAAAGGATTATAAATCATGCTGCTATAAAGACACATGCACACGTATGTTTATTGCGGCACTATTCACAATAGCAAAGACTTGGAACAAACCCAAATGTCCAACAATGATAGACCAGATTAAGAAAATGTGGCACATATACACCATGGAATACTATGCAGCCATAAAAAATGATGAGTTCGTGTCCTTTGTAGGGACATGGATGAAGCTGGAAACCATCATTCTCAGCAAACTATTGCAAGGACAAAAAAATCAAGCACCACGTGTTCTCACTCATAGGTGAAAATTGAACAATGAGAACACATGGACACAGGAAGGGGAACATCACACAGTTAGGTAACTGTTGTGGGGTTGGGGAGGGGGGAGGGATAGCATTAGGAGATATACCTAATGCTAAATGACGAGTTAACGGGTGCAGCACACCATCATGGCACATGCATACATATGTAACAAACCTGCATGCTGTGCACAGGTACCCTAAAACTTAAAAGTATAATAATAATAAAATAAAATAAAATAAAATAAAATTTTATCTTTTTTTCCACTTAAGGAACTTGTGCTTAATCATTTTAACAAACTGATTTCAGTTTTGGCTCTGATACTGTTCTAAGAACTTTAATGTATTAGCTCATTTAATTCTCATAACAACCTCTTACAATAGATACTATTCCCTTGCCTTTTCCGATGAGGAAACTGAGGCACAGAGGGTTTTAGTAACTTGCTGAAGATCACACAGTTGGTATGTTCTAAAGCTAAGGTTTTCACAGAGGTAGATAGGCTCCAGAGAGCATGACATTTCTCTCTGTGCTATTTTGCCTCCTAACGATTTATTAATTTTGCATATTATTAGCTGAAAACTCTTACTACCTAGCAGATGTATTCTTATGAATAAATGATTATAGTTAATGTTATAGAAATACCCCTGAGAGTGCCCCAGCAAAGATACTTCTCTAACTGCAGCTAATTGCACCATTCAATTTCTATTCTTTTGAAACACAAGTTACCTTCTTTAAGATGAATGTGGTGTGTGAGAATATAAGGCTAGGTAAGGATCCTAGGATTGGAGAGGAGAAAAATGAATCAGGGGTCATTGGCGAATTGTTAGCTAATTGCTGGGTGGTCAAGAGAGGATTTGATGACTTCTTAAGGGAAAGGTAGAGGGGGAAAATACAGACTTTCCTATCAGGTTAGATAGTCACAACAATGAGATAGTTTGTATGAGTTCCAGGTTTTGAATGATGAAGCTGAAGTTCAGGAAGGTTAAGGATTTATGGTCACATAGCTGCTAAGCAGCAGAGTGTGGATTGCAGATATGGGGGTCAGATCTTGTATGTGAGTGCCATTTCTTCTGTTACTCTGAGTAACTTCTAGGGAAGAGGAGAAGTTGGTGAAGAGGTATGTCTAGAATCTTAAAAAGGAAAATAGGAGAGTATGGAGAAAAAGTAATTTCTTTCTAATTTTCTAAGCTTGCCCTGCCTGTGACTTTTTATTTATATTATTTTATTATAAATTGGTGACAAGTTGTAGCCCTCTGTAATCTCCTTTACTTGAACATAGTTTAATGATTGGCTGTGATGTATAAAGGATTGTACTTTTTGTTGTTTATGTCTGCAGTTTCAGTACAAGATGGGTAGGGGCAGAGGGATAAACACTTTATCCTTCTAATCATTCAAAGAAATTATGATCTGGTTATAGAAATAATTTATACATGTTTTCCTGGACATAGACTAAATTTTTCAACCTGGCATGCAAGGCTCTGCCAAATTGAATCACAGCTTTCTTGTTACCCTCAAAACTCTTCCACACCTTGACCTCATCTGAAAATTGTCTGGGAACACCCTGCTGCTCACTTATGCCTTGGCGTTTTGGTAAGCAGAGTTTTTTGGATTTTTTTTTTTCAGTTGAGGGTGCTCCCCTACCATCTAACATAAAAGCTAATGGGCCAGCAGCTGAGGGGAATCAGTCATATGACCTAGAATTTGCCAATTAAATGTTCTTATTTAGCTCTTTGAAATTGAGCAAATGATACAGAAATAAAGATCAGAATTAATTCATCATGGTCGTAGATGGGTTCCAACAGGAGCCATACTCAATCATGTCACAGTGCCAGCAGCAATATTGAGGACAGTAGGGGGCCCTGGCTAGACTCTTTCTGCCAAAAGGTAGTTATTGTGCTTCCTGTTTCTGGGCCCATTGTCACTGCTTTGATTCCTGTCTCTCTCTCAAGCCTGACCCTCTTACTAAACATTGAATCTTTGAGCCCTGATAGTCTTTTCCTAAGTCCCCCTGTGTTGCTGCAACCAAAAACAGCTAATTGTCTATTCTCTGTTTTCAGACTGTGAAAACTTTTTCTCAAGCATCTTCTAGTATCTTCATTCAGAATTGAATACTTTTTTTGCAAAATGTGCTAGTTACTATGGGAACTACATTAAAAGATGCAGATAAATGATTTAAAAGAATATTATTCTCTAAGAGTTTAGTATGGTATAGTATAAAATCTTTTTATAGTACAAGAAAAATATATACTCAGAACTTAACTGATGAAAATTCATTGTAAGTATTTAACAAGTGATCTTCTTGGATGTCTGCCATTTTTCTCTTTCTTTCCCTTTTTTCTCTCCTCACTAATTCATTCACTAAGTATCACTGAGCTTCTTCATTGTTGCTTGACATTGTTCCTGGCTCTAGGGATACAACAGTGAACAAGGCAAATAGTCTTTATTCTAATGTAACTTCCTTTTTAGTACCTGGGGAGAGGAAATAAACAGGTAAATAAATTAAAATGATCATTTCAAAAAGTTATAGGAGCAATATATCAGAGTAATATGGAAAATTATTGGGTTGAGTACATGAGTGTGATTACTTTACACAGGGATATTTAGGAAGGCTTCCCTGGGAAGATTATGTTTAAGCTGAAGCTTGAATGATAAAAAGCCAATCTTACAAAGAATTGAAGAAGAGTAATCTAGGTAGAGAATGTAATGCATGCAAAAGTCCTGAGGTAGGAGAGCATGATATGTTTAAGTCCAGGAAAGGGACCAGTGTGAGGAACACAGTAAGGTGTAAATGGCAGGAGAGGAAGAGGGGAAAGAGCCCTTTTACACAGGATCTAATGGGTCACTTTGAAATGTTAAATTTTACTCTAATTTTTCATAGAACACTCTAACCCCATTCTGTAACTCTGGATTTCAACTTTCCTAATTGGAAAAGATCTAACTGAGTAGATTGTGCATCACCTTAGTTGCTTGTATTAAGAGAATGCTGACTTCTTTGACAGATAATCCTCAAAATCTTGGTTATTTAATACTGAATGAAAGAAAAGTGTATTTTTTACTCTGCTAAATTCCAAATGGTATTTCTGATCAGTGTTGGGGAGCTCTATTTTCCTCAATCTTTTGGGGACCCAGACTGATGAAAAATTAGCCATCATCAACATAAGGCTTTCATGTTTGCCCTGAAGGTAGAAATTTAGGCTGGGGTGGTGTATTAGTCTGTTCTCACACTGCTAATAAAGACACACCCAAGACTGGGTAATTTATAAAGGAAAGAGGTTTAATTGCATGGAAATAAAGGAAAGAAGTTTAGTTCAGCATGGCCTGGGAGGCCTCAGGAAACTTACAATCAAGGCAGAAGGGGAAGCAAACACACCCTTCTTCACATGGCAGCAGCAAGAAGAACAGAGTGAAGGTGGAGGAAAGTCTTTAATAAAACCATCAGATCTCGTGAGAACTCACTCACTATTAGGAGAACAGCCTGGAGGTAATCACCTTCTTGATTCAATTACCTCCCACTGGGTCTCCAAGGACACGTGAAGAATGTAGGAACTACAATTCAGATGAGATTTGGGAGGAGGGACACAGCCAAATTATATCAGGTGGGTAGGGGAGTGTGGGGAGAGAGGAGAGTGTGTGATCTTAAGGAAGGGTTTGATGGGCTAACTGGAAGTGATAAGCACCACTTCTCACATCCGTTTCGGTAGTTCAATCTCATGGCCACACCAAACTGCCCAGGAGACGGGAAAACGTTGTCTAGATAATAACCAGGAAGAAAGGCAAATCGTTTACTCAGTCGTGACCTGGATAATGAACTGCATGAAGCTGCCTAACTTGGCAGATAGGCAGTGGAACACAGAGCAGCTGGCAGGCATTTTGAGGCTTTCTACCCCATAGGAATGGGGAGTGGGTAAGGAGATAATGTAGTTTGAAAAACGACATTCAAGTAAATATATTTTTTCTAGAATAATACTAAAGTTTACATAATACACACTACAGAAAATTTTGTATAATGAACGTGTATTTGTACAACTGGGAAAGAAAACAAAAACAAAAACAAATAAGAGGGCAAAGTGTAGGCTAGGTGGCTTGTAACAAACAGAGCAGCCAGCACAGCTTCCCTGTGGCACACAGAGCAGATGCCTGTGCACCTGGCTGAGACAGTTTTGTATTTTCTTCTTCCACATGCCATGTGAACAGTGGACATAGTGTCTGCAGTTCTGACTGGGAGTAGAAAATAGGTGCTCTGCCTTAGCAACCAAATGCCCAGCTCTCTGCTGCCTCCCTAACCCTGTGCAAAAGTCAGAGCCTGGTGATAGCAAGGGCTTGTCTGTCCAACCAGCCCAACGTATGGGCTTCTCTTTGGAGGCTGGGGTCCCTCCCTCTGGCTCAGGTGTCATGGACCCTCAGCTCCTACTGACTGTATGCACAGTACAAGATAAACAAAATCCCTGCAGAGGCCAGGCACAGTGGCTCATGCGTGGAATCCCAGCACCTTGGCAGACAAAGACAGGCAGATCATGAGGTCAAGAGATTGAGACCATCCTGGCCAAGATGGTGAAACGCTGTCTCTACTAAAAATACAAAAATTAGCTGGGTGTGGTTGTGCACACCTGTAGTCTCAGCTACTTGGGTGGCTGAGGCAGAAGAATTGCTTGAACCTGGGAGGCGGAGGTTGCAGCAAGCCAACATTGTGCCACTACATTCTAGCCTGGTGACAGAGTGAGACTCCATCAAAAAAAAAAAAAAAAAAACCCTAGAGAGAGAGAGAAGGCTGGGCTATGTTCTCTGAGCATCTTGGAGAAATAAAATTAAAGTCTCACGTGGGAATGGTGGCTCATACCTGTAATCCTAGCACTTTTGGAGGCCGAGGTGGGTGGAATACCTGAGGTCAGAAGTTCGAGACCAGTCAAGCTGACATGGTGAAACCTGGTATCTATTGAAAATACAAAAATTAGCTGGGTGTGGTGGCATATTCCTGTAATCCCAGCTACTCAAGAGGCTGAGGCAGTAGAATTGCTTGAACACAGGAGGTGGAGGTTGCAATGAGCTGAGATCACACCACTGCACTCCAGCCTGGGTAACAGAGCAAGACTCCATCTAAAAAAAGAAAACAAAACAAGAAAACTCCCAAGTCTTGTTTATTTCTCATTGAATGGTTTGCCTTCCTTATTATCCCACACAGACGAGAAGGAATGTTGAATTATCTTTGATAAATATCTCCCCAACAAATATTAATGTGGCTGTGGGAAAGAATATTAGGACTTACTCTTGCCTTAAAGGAGTTGACAATGTATAATTACAAGTTCAAAGAGAGTACCTCCAAATTGGGATCCTGTCGATATTAGGAGAGCCCTGAAATGCTTCCAGTCTGAGGGAGGAGGATCTCAGTACATTACAAAAGGAAGAACTGCTAAAAAAGGTTTATACAAATTATAGTAAATTTTAAATGTTTACATTAAACAGGTTAACTCTTTTAACACAAAAATCACAATGTAATCATGCAAGTCACGAAATGATAGGAATTCTATTCATGCGCAGTAGACCACAGGCTGTGTGGTCTGGGATACAAGTTGAAAGCTCTCTGGAAAGGGCACTGTGGCTCATACCTGTAATCCCAGCACTTTGGGAGACCGAGGAAGGAGGATCATTTGAGCCCAGGAGTTCCAGACCAGCCTGGGCAACATAGTGAGACCCCATACCTACAAAAAATTTGACAAAATATAACTGGGTGTGGTGGTGCTTCCCTGTAGTCTCAGCTACTCAGGAGGCTGAAGCAGAGGACTGCTTGACCCCAGGAGTTTGAGCTTGCAGTGAACTGTGTTCATGCCAGTTCTCTCTGGCCTGGAAAACAGAGTGAGTGACACTGCCTCAAAAAAAAAAAAAAAAAAAAAGGCCAGTGTGAATTCTCACGCCTATAATTTCATCACTTTGGGAGGCTGAGGCAGGCAGATCACTTGAGGTCAGGAGTTTGAGACCAGCCAGGCTAACATGGCAAGACCCCGTCTCTACTAAAAATATGAAAATTGGCCAGGCACAGTGGCTCAGTCCTGTAATCCCAGCACTTTGCGATGCCAAGGTTGGTGGATCACCTGAGGTTGGGAGTTTGAGACCAGCCTGACCAACAAGGAGAAACCCTGTCTCTACTAAAAATACAAAATTAGCCAAGTGTGGTGGCACATGCCTGTAATCCCAGCTACTCGGGAGGCTGAGGCAGGTGAATCACTTGAACCCAGCAGGCAGAGTTTGCAGTGAGCTGAGATCACACCATTTGCACTCCAGCCTGGGAAACAAGAGTGAAACTCTATCTAATAAATAAATAAATAAATACAAAAATTAGCCAGGCATGGTGGTACATGCTTGTTATCCCAGTAATCCCAGCTACTCGGGAGGCTGAGGCAGAAGAAATGCTTGAAATCGGGAGGCAGAGGTTGCCATGAGCTGAGATCATGCCATTGCATTTCATCCTGGGCAACAGAGCGAAACTCTGTCTAAAAAAGAAAGAAAGAAAGAAAAAAAGAGAAAGAAATGACAAAGAAATCTGTCTGATTAATGTCTTCTTGCGTGTGTACATGTGTGTCACCCAGGCTGGAGTGCAGTGGCAGCATTCTGGCTCACTGCAGCCTCCAACTCCTTGCCTCAAGTAATCTTCCTGCCTCCACCTCAGATTCCTGAGTAGCTAGAAATTCAGGCACATACCACAATGCCCAGCTAATTTTTAAAATGTTCTGTAGAGGCCGGGCGCAGTGGTTCATGCCTGTAATCCCAGGACTTTGGGAGGCCGAGGTGGGTGGATCATGAGGTCAGGGGATCAAGACTATCCTGGCTAACACAGTGAAACCCCATCTCTACTAAAAATACAAAAAATTAGTCAGGTGTGGTGGCATGTGCCTGTAATCCCCACCACTTGGGAGGCTGAGGCAGGAGAATCACTTGAACAAGAAAGGCAGAAGTTGCTATGAGCTGAGATTGCACCACCGTACTCCAGCCTGGGCAACAGAGTGAGACTCTGTCTCAAATAAATTAAAATAAAATAAAATAAAATAAAATAAAATAAAATAAAATATAAATAAAATAAAAAATATAAAATAAATAAAATAAAATAAAATATAAAATAAAATAAAAAATATAAAATAAAATAAAAAAGTAAAAAATAAAATGTTCTGTAGAGACAGGGTGTCACTCTCTTGTCCAGGCTAGTCTTATTTTCAAGTGATCTTTCTGCTTCAGCCTCCTAAAGTGCTGGGATTACAGGTGTGAGCCTCCCCACCCATACCAATGTCTTCTCTCACTCCTGCCTGGGAATATCGGCCACACAGTAGGTAATGTTTGGTCTCACCCCTGTCTGGACATCCTCCATCACATGAAACCTAGTTCATTTTCATCTCCACCGTGATCTCTATCAGAAATCATCTAATTTATATTTGACAACTGCTTGTTCTAAAATATAAGTGCCATGAAAGCTGGAATCTCCTGTGTCCATGTCACCAGTGTTTGGACATGGTAGCAACTGCATAAATGTTGGCTGAGTGAATGGATATATAACATCCTCAATTTTGTGAGATCAAGTACATGCACATGCATGCACGCACACACACACACACACACGCACAGAGTGGAATTCAGTGATAAGAGAGACTAAATTCTGCAAGGCAAGATGGCTTGCAGCGAAACTGCATATATGATAGAAGTAAACAGCCCTGGATCAGCTTGGCCATTATCTGTCCAGTAACCTTGGGCCAACTGCTGTTCTTCTCAAAGCCTTAATTTCCCCATTAGTAAAATAGGGGAGGGGCAGACTAGCAGATCTCCAGGGCCCTCCTGAATCTGGCATCCTTTGAATTCATGGAGAAGATTAATTTAGGGAGTGTGTGATGGGGGTTTGTTGGAGACAAAGGAGGAAGACATTTTCCTTTTCCCTGTGCCATGTGCTCTTCTCTCTGAAGGACAACATTTGAAGTCCAAGAGACAACTGCTGGGTCTAGACATGGTGGCACATGCCTGTACACTCAGCTACTTGTGAGGCTGAGGCAGGAAAATTGTTTGAGTTCAGGAGTTCAAGGCTTCAGCAAGCTATAGTCACACCATTTCATTGCTCCCTGGGCAACAGAGCAAGACCCTGTCTTCAAAAATAAACAAACAGCCACATGCGGTGGCTCACACCTGTAATCTCAGCACTTTGGGAGGCCAAGGTGGGTGGATTATGAGGTCAGGGCATTGAGACCACCCTGGCTAACGAGGTGAAACAACACCTTTACTAAAAATACAAAAAAAATCCCAGTGTGGTGGCACACACCTGTAATCCCACCTACTTGGGAGGCTAAGGCAGGAGAATCGCTTGAACTTGGGAGGCAGAGGTTGAGCCAAATCATGCCATTGCACTCCAGCCTGGTGACAGAATGAAACTCTGTCTCAAAAGCAAACAAACAAACAAAGAGGCTGGGCACCGTAGCTCACACCTGTAATCTCAGCACTTTGGGAGGCTGAGGCAGGTGGATCACTTGAGGTCAGGAGTTAGCCTGGCCAATATGGTGAAACCCCATCTCTACTAAAAATACAAAAATTAGCCAGGTGTGGTGGAACATGCCTGTAATCCCAGATACTTGGGAGGCTGAGGCAGGAGAATCACTTGAACCCAGGAGGCAGAGGTTGCCGTGAGCCAAGATTGAGCCATTGCACTCCAGCCTGGATGACAGGAGTGAAACTCTGTCTCAAAAAAAATCATATTGTTAAATGGGGTATCCATCACCTCAAGTATTTATCCTTTTTGTTACAAACAATCCAATTATACTTTTAGTTATTTTAAAATGTACAATTATTATTGCCGGCCAGTCATGGTGGCTCACATCTGTAATCCCAGTCCTTTGGGAGGTCAAGGCAGGTGGATCACCTGAGGTCAGGAGTTCTAGATCAGTCTGGCCAACATGGTGAAACCCTGTACTAAAAATACTAAAATTAGCTGAGCATGGTGGCATGTGCCTGTACTCCCAGCCACTTTGGAGGCTGAGGCAGGAGAATTGCATGAGCCTGGGAGGTAGAGATTTCACTGAGCCAAGATCACCCCACTGTACTGCCTGGGCAACAGAGCAAGACTCCGTCTCAAAAAAATATTATTATTGCCTATAGTCACCCTGTTATGCTGTCAAATACTAGATTTTTTTTTGTTTCTTTTTTGTTTGTTTGTTTGTTTTAGACAGAGTTTTGTTCTCTTGCCCAGGCTGGAGTGCAGTGGCAGGATCTCAGCTCACTGAAACCTCTGTCTCCTGGGTTCAAGTGATTCTCCTGCCTCAGCCTCCTGAGTAGCTGGGACTAGAGTCCTGTGCCACCACACCAGGCTAATTTTTGTATTTTTAGTAGAGACAGGGTTTTACCATGTTGGTCAAGCTAACTCCTGACCTCAAGTGATCCACCTGCCTTGGTCCTTCAAAGTGTTGGGATCACAGGCATGAGTCCTGGCCCTGAGCCAGTACAGAGCATTTTAGGGGAGATTTTCCTTCTGCTGCTTTGGATTTATAGCATGCTTACATTTTATATACTATGTATTACATTTTTTACAAGTAAAAATGATTAAAAATAACATCTTTCCATTAATAAGAGAATTTCATACTGGAGAGAAATGTTGCAAACATGAAGAATGTGCAAAACCTTTAACCAGTGCTCACACTTTATTGGACATAAGAGAATTCATACTGCAGAGAACCCTTACAAATGTGAAGAATGTGGCAAAGTCTTCAACCTGGGCTCACATCTCACTGGACACAAGAGAACTCATACTGAAGGAAACCCTATACATGTGAAGAATGTGACAAAACTTTTAAATGGTTCTCATACTTTTCTCAACATAAGAGAATTCATACTGGAGAGAAATCCTACAATGGTGAAATATGTGGAAAAGCTTTTAGGCATGGCTTAATCCTTACTAAAAATAAGAGAATTCATACTAGAGAGAAATGCTACAAATGTGAAGAATGTGGAAAAACCTTTAACAAGAGCTCCCATCTTATTGGACACAAGAGAATTCATACTGGAAGGAAACCCTACACATGTGAAGAATGTGGCAAAATTTTAACTGGTTTTCATACCTTTCTCAACATAAGAGAATTCATACTGGAGAGAAACCCTACAGTGGTGAAGAGTGTGGAAAAGCTTTATGCATGGCTCAATCCTTACTAATCAAAAAAGAACTCACACTGGAGAGAAATGCTACAAATGTGAAGAATATGGCAAAACCTTTCTTTAACCAGAGCTCACATCTTATTGGACACAAGAGAATTCATACTGGAGAGCAACTATACAAATGTGAAAAATGTGGCAAAGCCTTGAACTGGTTCTCAAACCTTACTAAACATAAGAGAATTCATACTGGAGAGAAACCCTAGAAATGTGAAGAATGTGGTAAGTCTTTGATCAATGCTCAATCGTTACTGAATATAAGATAATTCACATGACAGAGAACCCCTAAAATTGTAGGGAGTGTAGCAAATGTTTTAATTTGTGCTCAACTTTTACTGTAAGTGAATTCATTCTGGAGAGAAATCCTACCAAGGTAAAGAATGTGGCAAAACCATTAAAGAATGTTGACATCACAGTCTACATCAGTGATTTCATCCTAAATAAAAGTGGTATAAATGTAATGACTATTGAAGGATCTTTCACAAAATATAACCCTTAAAGTGCACAAGATTATTTTACTGAAGAAAAACATTATCAATAAAAAAGAAAGGCACAATACCTTACTTATATCACAGATTTTATTGTACACTGGAAAATTTACACTGAAGGGAAATTCTCCAAGAGTTCCTCAAACTTAATATTGGGGAGAAACCCTATGGATGTAATTAATGTGGAGAAACTTTTGTTCCATTCATACACCTTAGAAAACACTGGAGAGTTTCTACCAGAATATATTATAAAGATTTAGGTAATGTTAAAAAGTAAATTAGAAATAAAGCCAAAGAAACATCATAGATTGAGAGTAGAAAGCACTAAGGCAGTAACAGTTTGAGACAATACTCTAAATCCATGTTGATTATAGAGAATACTTTAAAATAGATTGCTTACTTGTATGTAAGTTTAAATAGAGGAGATTGTTTTTTTTGGACAGTTATAATTCCATTCAAATTATACTTTTGGAATTAGAATAATTTTAGTTAGTTTGAAAAGCAAATATTTGTATGTAAATGAAACACAAATTTCTTGATGTTATATCTTCATGTGTGCCATCATATGTGTCAGTTTTTTAATCCAGTCTATCACTGATGGGCATTTGGGTTGGTCTCAAGTCTTTGCTATTGTAAATAGTGCTGCATTAAACATATGTATGCATGGGTCTTTATAGCAGAATGATTTATAACCCTTTGGGTATATATCCAGTAATGGCATTGCTGGGTCAAATGGTATTTCTGGTTCTATATCCTTGAGGAATTATGAAGCCATATGCGATTTTTTAGTATAATAAAAAGATAACTAAACTGGGGCTTGGGGAGGTTAAACAAATTGATCAAGGTCACAGCATCGACCAGTAGATAGATACAGGGTAGGATTAATGTCCTTGGGAGGCCAGTTCATGTTTTTTCTATTATATAGACTGTGCAATGTATAAAAAGAAATTTTCTTTCCCTTCCTGTCTGTGGCAAATAAATTTGGAGGAGTCTACACTGTCTTTGTGATAACAGATACTTAAGTAGATTCCAAATATTTCCTTTTTTAATCCTTCGTGTACGACACTGACTTTTCTAATCAATCATTGAAATAAATCTCAAGGATTTGCTGGATTATTTGTGAAATGCAGCAAGGAGCACTGCAACTTATCAGTCAATACACAGGTGTATAAAATGAAAGGTAGAAGAGGGATGAACCATCCCCAACTCCTGGCCACCATCCAGGTCTGTGATTTAAATTTCAAATGACAAATCAATGACGTGAGCATTCTGTAGCTCCCAAATCAATCCATCACAGCAGAAGACACAAACCCTCCAACCCAACAGAATGAAGAACACTCAGCAGATCCAGACATGCAGGTGAGATCTACGGGATAGAAGACCCCAGGGAGCTGCGCAGCTACTAGGGAGGCAAGAGTTTAGAGGAGGATGGTTCTGAGCTGTTCAGCTGGTCCTGATCATTCTTGGAAATATGTCTCTTAGTTGGTCCCTTGATTGACTGATTTAGACAGAGTCTTGTTCTGTTGCCTAGACTGGAGTTCAGTGGCACATCACCACAACTCATTGCATCCTGGGTTCAAGCAATCCTCCCACATCAGCTTCCTGAGTAGCTGGGACTACAGGCACCAGCCACCACACCTGGCTAATTTGATTATATTTTTATAGATACAGGGTCTTGCTATGTTGTCCAGGCTAGTCTCAAACTCCCAGCTGGGCTCAAGCAATCCTCCCGCCTCAGCCTTCCAAAGCACTGGGTTTACAGATGTGAACCATCACGAGGCCTTAATTTTTTAAATTACTTCAGTGAACTTCTCTCAGCATCAGATGTGTATTGAACACATACTACCATAGAGTGAGATTACAAATCTTAAAAGACTCATTGCATTACTCTGCTAGGACAGCCGTAACAAAATAACACCAACTGGGTTGTTTACACAATAGAAATATTTCCCCCAGCTCTGAAAGCTGGAAGTCTGATATCAAGGTGCAAGTAGGGTTGCTTTTTTCCAAGGCCTATGTCTTCAACTTGCAGACAGTCCTCAGATAGACTGCTCTGCAAGCATGTTGCTGGTGTCTCTCTCTTTTTTTTTTTTTTGAGATGGAATTTCACTCTTGTTGCCCAGCCTGGAGTGCAGTGGCACAATCTTGGCTAACCTCAACCACCAGCTGTCAGGTTCAAGCGACTCTGTTGCCTCAGACTCCCGAGTAGCTGGGATTACAGCCATGTACCACCACAACCAGCTAATTTAGTATTTTTAGTATAGACGGGGTTTCTCCATGTGAGCCACCTCGCCTGTTTCCTCCTCTACAGGTGTGAGGCACCATGCCTGGCTTTTTCCTCCTCCTCCTCCTCATTTACAGGCATTAGCCACACCACCTGGTTGTTTCCTCCTCCTGCTCTACAAGTGTGAGGCACTGCACCTGGCTTTTTTCTCCTCCTCATTTACAGGCATGAGGAACTGCACCTGGCTGTGTCCTCCTCCTCCTCATTTACAGGCATGAGCCACCTTGCCTAGCTGTTTCCTCCTCCTCCTCTACAGGCGTGAGGCACCGCGCCTGTTTCCTCCTCCTTTACAGGCATGAGCCACCTTGCATGGCTGTTTCCTCCTCCTCATTTACAGGCATGAGGCACCGCCTCTGGCTATTCCCTCCTCCTCCTCTACAGGCATGGGTGACCTCACCTGGCTTTTTCCTCCTCCTCCTCTACAGGCGTGAGGCACTGTGCTTGGCTGTTTCCTCCTCCTCTTCCTCCTTTAGAGGCATCAGCCACCTTGCCTGGCTGTTTCCTCTTCCTCATCTACAGGCGTGAGGCATTGTGCCTGGCTTTTTCCTCCTCCTCCTCACTTACAGGTGTGAGCCACCTCATCTGGCTGTTTCCTCCTCCTCCTCCAGAGGCGGGAGGCACTGCACCTGGCTGTTTCCTCCTCCTCATTTACAGGCGTAAGCCACCTCGCCGGGCTGTTTCCTCCTCATCATTCACAGGCATGAGGAACTGCGCCTGTGTCCTCCTTCTCATTTACAAGGGTGAGCCACCTTGCCTGGCTGTTTCCTCATCCTCTTCTACAGGCGTGAGGCACTGCACCTGGCTGCTTCCTCCTCCTCCTCCTCATTTAGAGGCGTGAGGCAAAGTGCCTGGTTGTTTCCTCCTCCTCCTCCTCATTTACAAGCGTGAGGCACTGCAACTGGCTGTTTCCTCCTGCGCCTCTTCCTTTACAGGCATGAGCCACCTCTCCTGTTTCCTCCTCCTCCTTCTCTACAGGCATGAGGCACTGTGCCTGCCTGTTTCCTCCTCCTCCTTCTCATTTACAGGCGTGAGGCACAGTGCCTGGCTATTTTCTCCTCCTCCTCCTTTACAGGCATGAGCCACCTCGCCTGGCTCTTTCCTCCTCCTCCTCTACAGGCATGAGGCACTGTGCCTGGCTTTCTCCTCCTCCTCCTCATTTACAGGCGTGAGCCACCTCTCCTGTTTCCTCCTCCTCCACAGGCATGAGGCACTGTGCCTGCCTGTTTCCTCCTCCTCATTTACAGGCATGAGGAACTGCGCCTGGCTGTGTCCTCCTCCTCCTCTAGAGGTGGGAGGCACTGCACCTGGCTGTTTCCTCCTCCTCATTTACAGGCATCAGCCAACTAGCCCAACAATTTCCTCCTCCTCCTCCTCATTTACAGGCATAAGCCACCTCGCCTGGCTGTTTCCTTGTCCTCATCATTCACTGTCATGAGGAACTGCACCTGGCTGTGTCCTCCTTGTCTTCATTTACAGGGGTGAGCCACCTTGCCTGGCTGTTTCCTCATCCTCTTCTACAGGCATGAGGCACTGTACCTGGCTGCTTCCTCCTCCTCCTCCTCATTTACAGGCCTGAGGCACTGCACCTGGCTGTTTCCTCCTCTGCCTCCTCCTTTACAGGCACGAGCCACCTCTCCTGTTTCCTCCCCCTCCTCCTCTAT